>NW_016817076.1:311994-316245 GCF_001698545.2 Rhinopithecus bieti | reverse complement strand
ATTTCCTGAATTTGAATGTTGGCCTGCCCTACTAGGTTGGGGAAGTTCTCCTGAATGATATCCTGAAGAGTGTTTTCCAACTTGGTTCCATTTTCCCCCTCACTTTCAGGCACCCCAATCAGACGTAGATTTGGTCTTTTTACATAATCCCATACTTCTTGCAGGCTTTGTTCATTTCTTTTATTTGCCTTTTTGAACACTTTAAATTGGTGGCATGTTATTCTGTATGAACTAATCTTTTTAATAAAAAAAATTTACTTAAGTTTTCTCATAATGTTTTGTATTGTAATATTTTCAATATAGACTTAAATTTAAAATAATTTTATATAACCTGGTACATATTAAGATGAAGAGACTTCTACCTTACTTTCTATCCCAACTACATCAAAAACTACCTGGGAGTTTTAGAAATATGTAATATATGTGCTCATCTTCTTTACTTGGTTACAGAAAAGGAATATATGATCATCTTTTCCACAGATTAGTGGTATAACTTGCTCTTTTGTGATTTTGATAAGGAAGTTAAAGTGCCTCCCTCCCTGTTTAAGACCAGAAGCATCTGTCTACCATGAGTTACAAGGAACAGATGTTCCTGGGTGACTTGAAAGAAGGCGATCTGGTGATTGTGGTGACTAGATACCTCTGGTTAGTTAGAGTCTTTTTAATCAACTGCTAAGAAGTAATATTTTGAAGCATTTCTTTCAGAGTTCCTTCTGTATCCTCATACTACATAATAGAGCTGAAAAGTAAGATTGGAATATGTATTTTGGCAAGAGAAACTCCCTTATTCTTATAATGGTTGGTGATTTTTCATCTTATAGGTCAAATAGTGATCCATTCATTTTAACCAATAACTTCTTGTAACTTGCCCACTCTCATAAAGCTAGGAGATTGCAGAAGCAATACTAGAATGTAGCACTCTCACTTTGCTACAGTTGAGCAAGTAGGTTTTTGTTATACTCTAATGGATTAACTCAATAACATGTTTGTCATAAACCACCAAAATATATTGCTGTTGATTTATAAAGAATAAAAAAGATAATCCAGTTAATTATTCACATTCTCTAATATTATTAGATGGACCTATGTTTGTAGTCAAACTTCTAGAATCTAATGCATGGTATAGCTGTTTGAACTTCAGGGAGGCATCTGATGAGCAATGGAAATAATAACAGATATTGAAGGGGACGGTAGATGAATTTTAACTGAGACACAATGCTTCAGGGAAAGGCAGAACATATTTATTGAGGATTTCGAAAAGTAACAGGTTTTAAAGTGGCAGAAGTAATTTTGTTCTGATTGCCCTAGTTCATCTAAAAAAGCTAATTTTTGTTAATCCATGACTCCATCAGATTTTTCAAGTGCAATTTAATTCTAGTAAATCATTAGAATCACCATTTAAAGCACTTCTTTCTTTTGATTAGTATTCCAGATGGGATTAATAATTTTCTACCCTCACAGCAGAAATAAAAAGGATATTTTATCACCACGTTGCACCTGTCACATATCACATCTTGCATAATTTATACCCACTGTCATTGCCAAGTAAAACTTGAGCAAAGTTTTAGATTTCGAAGCTACATTTTTGAATCATAATTATTTAATAAATGTTTGTAAAAACCGGCTGTTCACTTTTATAAACCCTAAAAGAAGCCGTATGAAGAGACTAATGAAATCAACACAATTACAATGTTCTGCTTATAAATAACATGTAATGTTATTAATAGAAAAGTGAGCAAAGCTACCACAGCTGTGCAATTGTGGTGACAACATGTTCGACTGACTGTAGTTGCCCTTTGTAAAAGCTTCCCACAAATGAGCTCAGAAGAGGCAAAGCAGGGGGTAGCAGTTAGGCTTCTGGTACATACGTGGCAGCATAGAAAAGGATTATTACATCAAAACAATTTTATTGATGTTGTGAAGGCATTTGATATTCAAAATTAGTAATGGTTTAAGTCATCTGGATGTTTTAGTGCAAAATAATATGGATTAAGAACAGGTGTGAAAATAATGTAGATTAAGAACAGTTAATGTCTATAAACACTAAATTTGGATGTATTTCATTTCCCCTTAAGATGAGTATAGGTATTCTTTGATTACATGTTATTCTCTAGCTCCACCCTAGCCATGTCCCTCAACTATCCTAAAAGAGGATGTTTTTTCTTAAGACATCCGTTATTTCCTTGAAGGCTATAATTTTGGATGATGTAGTAACTTCTTTTGGATGATAGACTTACTCTTTTTTGTTTGGGTAGAATGAGAGAATTAAAAATCTTAGAAAAGTTAAACTGAGTTAGTGAGAATAGAACACCCAGAAGGAGTTAAATTCTCTAGAAAACGCCTTCTCTAGAAGCATCTAATTGATGAATAATTTTATTCTGTATATTTTAATATGAGTATTATAGAGGAGATTGTAATAAATTTAATCCTCAAAGAATTCGTGAAACACCTATTTAATGTTGCTTAATGGAAAGAGACTCCAATGTGCTAATCTTGGATGAAACAGATCCAGACATACTGAAGGAAATGAAAATAATCTCAGGGTTTAAATCCTCCCTTCTCCCCCCACAGAAGAGGTTGTGCAATTGGCCAACAGTTTTATTTATTTATTTTTTGCATTATCCATCACATCTCATTCATGCTTTGAAACTCTTGTTTGCTTTGGTTTGCTATTCAAACAAATGTCAGCAGAGTTTATTTGAAAACTGGAACAAATTGCAGCACTTTAGGTCATTAATTGTAATCAGACATTTTGCAACTGACAGTATATTCAGTGACTACAAATCTTGAAACGGTGTCTGGTGTGTTCCCAGATCTGTTCATGTCTATCTTTGAAGGATGAAATGGGATTTAAAAGAACAGAAAAGAGAGATATAGTTACGTATTTATGTGTATGTATTATTTTTAATAGTCTCTTTAACAATATTCATTTAAATATCTCTTAAAGAATTGGCATCATTCTGGAGCTGGCATAAAGCACTGAATCTTGAAATGTTTAGTATCTTTAGTAACTTGATATTTGTAACATGTGGGCACCTTTTTATGGAAAGTACCTTCTGCCTCCTCCTATAATACTCATAAAACCTATGGGTACATCAAACCATCCATGCATATAACTTATATTTGGTCATCTTAACTAACAAACTGTTTGGAACTCCCTGAAGTTCCAAACTCCCTGAAAAGAACTCCATTCTTTTCTCATAGAATTAAGCCCTCAACTTGAAGAAAATTGTTCTAAAGGAAGGAAGAATAATTGGATTTTTTAAAATGTCATTTCAGACACATAAATCACTGGAACAGAATAGAGAACTAAGAAATAGACCAACACAAGTAAAGCTTACTGGTTTTGACAAAGCACAAAACTATTAAATGAAGGAAGAATAATCTTTTGAAAATAATGTTGGAGCAATTAGGCAATTTTTTGCAGGCAAAAAATTAGCCTCACCATGTACGTAAAATTAATTCAAAATAGTTTATAAATTTAAATTTCAAACATAAAGCCATAAAATTCTTAGAAGAAAATATAAGAGAAAATCTTCAGGACCTAGGGCTAGGTGGCAAGTTTTTAGACATAACACCAAAAGCACAATCCGTAAAAGGAAATATTTATAGATTGAACTTTACCAAAATTAAAATGTTTGTGCTGTGAAAGATTCTGTTAAGTGGATGAAAAGGCAAGCTACAGACAGAAAGTATTTGCAAACCAGATATTCAACAAAAGTGTTATATGTAGAACATATAAAGAACTCTCAAAGTTCAACAGTATGAAAATAAATCAACTAGAAGAATGGGCAAAAGGCACAAACAGACATTTCACCAAAGAAGAGATACATATGGCAAATAGCACATGGAAAAATGTTCAATATCATTAGTCATTAGAAAAACGCAAATTAGAGTTTCTCTGAGCTATTACTGCATACCTAATAGAATAATTAAAAAGTCATAATAACAAATGTTGGTGAGGATTTGAAAAAACTGGATCTTTCATACATTGCTGGTGTGAATGTAAAATGGTAGAGCCACTTATGGAAAACAGTTTGACAGTTTCTGATAAAACTAAACATGCATTTACTATATGATCCAGTGATTGGACTCTTGGGCATTTATTCCAGAGAAATGAAAACATGTTCACACAAAGACCTCTGCGTGAGTGTTCACAGCAGATTTCTTTCTTTCTTTCTTTCTTTCTTTCTTTCTTTCTTTCTTTCTTTCTTTCTTTCTTTCTTTCTTTCTTTCTTTCTTTCTTTCTAT
>NW_016817076.1:305295-311703 GCF_001698545.2 Rhinopithecus bieti | reverse complement strand
AATTTTTTTTTTTTTTTTTTTCTCTCTCTCTCTCTCTCTCGGCAGATTCTCTATTCATTGGCTTGTTTTTTTATTTTTTATTTTTATTATTATACTTTAAGTTCTAGGGTACATGTGTACAATGTGCAGGTTTGTTACATAGGTATACATGTGCCATGTTGGTGTGCTGCACCCATAAACTTGTCATTTGCATTAGGTATTTCTCTTAATGCCATCCCTCCCCCACCCCCTGACCCCATAACAGGCCCCAGTGTGCGATGTTCCCCATCCTGTGTCCAAGTGTTCTCATTGTTCATTTTCCACCTATGAGTGAGAACATGTGGTGTTTGGTTTTCTGTCCTTGTGACAGTTTGATCAGAATGATGGTTTGAGCTTTATCCATGTCCCTACAAAGGACATGAACTCATCTTTTTTATGGCTGCATAGTATTCCATGGTGTATATGTGCCACATTTTCTTAATCCAGTCTATCATTGATAGACATTTTGGTTGGTTCCAAATCTTTGCTATTGTGAATAGTGCCGCAGTAAACATACATGTGCATGTGTCTTTATAGCCTCATGATTTAATCCTTTGGGTATATACCCAGTAATGGGATGGCTGGGTCAAATGGTATTTCTAGTTCTAGATCCTTGAGGAATCACCACACTGTTTTCCACAATGGTTGAACTAGTTTACAGTCCCACCAACAGTGTAAAATGTTCCTATTTCTCCACATCCTCTCCAGCACCTGTTGTTTCCTGACTTTTAATGATCACCATTCTAACTGGTGTGAGATGGTATCTCATTGTGCTTTTCATTTGAATTTCTTTGATGGTGAGTGATGATGAGCATTTTTTCATGTGTCTGTTGGCTGTATGGCAAAACCTGCAAACAACCGGAATGTTCCCCATGGGTGACTGATTAAACAAACTGATACATTCATCTTTATAATGGAATATTACTCTGCAATAAAAAAGGAACAAACTACTGATACAATAACTTTAATGTATATCAAGGGCATTATGCTTAGTAAAAAAGTGTCAGTCTCAAAAGGTTGCAAACTGTATGATTCCATTTAGATAACACCCTCAAAATGACAAAAGTATAGCAACGAAGACTAGATTAGTGGTTTCCAGGAGACAGAAATAGAGTGAGGATTGAGAATATAAAGGTGCAGCACAAGGGATTTCTTTTGTGGTAATGGAACAGCTTCATATGTTGATTGTGGTAGATGTTACATATATCTATACATGGGATAAAAATGCATAGAACAGAGGCCGGGCATAGTGGTTCATGCATGTAATCCCAGCACTTTGGGTGGTCAGCTAAGGCAGGAGGATTACTTGAGGCCAGGAGTTTAAGACCAGCCTGGGTAACTTAGTGAGACCCCCATCTCTATAAAAAAATATAAAAAAAATAGGCAGACATAGTACCTGGTTATGTAGTCCCAGCTACTTGGGAGGCTGAGGTGGAAGGATCACCTGAGCCCAGGAGGTTGAGGCTGCATGAGCTGTGATTGCGCCACTGCACTCCAGTCTGGATGACAGAGGGAGACTATATCTCAAAAAATTTTTTTAATACATAGAACTACACACACACACACACACACACACACACACACACACAGCCCACATCTTGTCAGTATTCTTTTTTCTTTCCAACTTTTATTTTAAATTCAAGGGTTATATGTGCGGGGTTGTTTCATGGGTAAATTGTGTGTTACTTATAGGTTTGGTGTGCAGATAATTTTGTCAGCTGATAGGTAGTTTTTCAATCCTCCCACTCCTCCACCTTACCTGATAGATATTTTTTGTCACCCAATAGGTAGTTTTCGATCCTCCCACTCTCTACCCTCAACTAGGCCTCAGTGTCTGTTGTTCCCTTCTTTGTGTCCATGTGTACGCAATGTTTAGCTCCCACTTGTAAGAACATGCAGTATTTGGTTTTCTGTTCCTGCATTAATTCACTTAGGATAATGGCCTGTAGCTCCATTCATGTTGCTGCAAAGGCCATTATCTCATTTTTTATAGCTGCATATTATTGCGTGGTGTATATGTACCACATTTCCTTTATACAGTCCACCATTGGTAGCCATATAGGTTGATTCTATGTCTTTGCTATTGTGAATAATGAACATACACGTGCATGTGTCTCTATGGTAGAACGATTTGTATTCCATTGGTTATATACTGAGTAATAGGATTGCTGGGACGAATGATAGTTCTGTTTTAAGTTATTTGAGAAATGTCTAGACCGCTTTCCACCGTGGCTGAACTAATTTACATTCCCACCAGCAATGTATAAGCATTCCCCTTTCTCTGCAATCTCGCCAGCTTCTGTTATTTTTTGGCTTTTTAGTAATAGGCATTCTGACTGGTGTGTGATGGTATCTCATTGTCATTTTGGTTTACATTTCCCTAATGATTAGTGATACTGAGCATTTTTTCATATGCTTGTTGGCTACTTGTGTTAGTATGTCTTCCTTTGAGAAACGTCTGTTAACGTCTTTTGCCTACTTTTTAAATAGGGTTGTTTGTTTTTTGCTTGTTGATTTATTTGAGTTCCTTAAAGATTCTGGATATTAGACCTTAGTCAGATGCATAGTTTGCAAACATTTTCTCCTACCCTGTAGGTTGTTTACTCTGTTGATAGTTTCTTTTGCTGTGCAAAAGCTCTTTAGGTCAATTAAATTCCACTTGTCGATTTTTGTTTTTGTTGCAATTGCGTTTGGCATCTTCATCACAAAGTCTTTTCCTTGGCTGATGTCCAGAATGGTATTTCCTCGATTTTCTACTAGAGTTTTTATAGTTTTTGGTCTTACATTTAAGTCTTTAATTCATCTTGAGTTGCTTTTGTATATGGTGAAAGGTAGGGGTCCAGTTTCAATCTTCTGCATATGGCTAGCCAGTTATCCCAGCAGTGTTTATTGAATAGGGAGTCCTTTCCTCATTGCTTATTTTTATTGGCTTTTTTTAAAGATCAGATGGTTGTACATGTACAGCTCTATTTCTGGATTCTTTAATCTGTTCAAATTGGTCTATGTGTCTGTTTTTATACTGTTACCATGCTGTTGTGGTTACTGTAGCCTTGTAGTATAGTCTGAAGCCAGGTAGTGTGATGCCTCCAGCTTCATTCTTTTTGTTCAGGATCACTTTGGCTATTTGGGATCTTTTGGGTTCCATATGAATTGTAGATTTTTTTTCTAATTTTGTAAAAATGCATAAATTTTTTCTAATTTTGTAAAAATGTTATTGGTAGGTTGATAGGAATAGCGTTGAATGTGTAAATTGCTTTAGGCAGTATAGCTATTTTAATTTTGATTTTTTTCCTATCCACAAGCATGTAATGTTTTTCCATTTGTTTGCGTCATCTCTGATTTATTTCAGCACTGTCTTGTAATTCTTGTTGCAGAGATCTTTCATTTCCCTGTTTAGTTGTATTCCTAGGTATTTTATGATTTTCATGACTATTGTGAATGGGACTGCATTCTTGATTTAACTCTCAGCTTGAATGTTGTTGGTGTATATAAATGTATACTATTTGCGTATTGATTTTGTATCCTAAAACTTTGATGAAGTTGTTTAGCAGATGTAGGAGCCTCAGGCAGAGATTATGGGTTTCCTAGGTATAGTATCATATCATTTGCGAAGAGAGATGGTTTGACTTCCTCTTTCTCTATCTGGATGCCTTTTATTTTTTATTCTTTTCTGTTTCTCTGGTTAGGACTTCCAGGACTTATGTTGAATAAGAGTGGTAAGAGTGGGCATCCTTGTCTTGTACCAGTTTTCAAGGAGAATGTTTCCAGCTTTTGCCCATTCAATATGATGTTGTCTGTAGGTTTGTTGTAGATAATGCTTACTATTTTGAGGTGTATACCTTCAATGCCTAGTTTTTTGAGGGTTTCAAACATGAAGGATGTTTAATTTTATCAAAAGTCTTTTCTGCATCTACTGAGATGATCATGTGGTTTTTGTTTTTAGTTTTGTTTATGTAATAAATAACATTTATTGATTTGCATATGTTGAACCAAACTTGCATCCCAGGAATAAAGCCTATTTGATCATGGTGGATTAGCTTTTTCATGTGCTGCTGGATTTGGTTTGCTAGTATTTTATGGAGGATTTTTGCATCTATGTTCATCAGAGATGTTGGTCTGAAGGTTTTTTTGTTGTGTATCTGCCCGGTTTTAGTATGAGAATGATGCTGGCGTCATAGAATGAATTGGAAAGGAGCCCCTCCTCCTTGTTTTTTGGAATAGTTTCAGTATCAGTTCTTCTTTATACATCTGGTAGAATTTGGCTGTGACTCCATCTGATCCAAGGCTTTTTTTCTGGTTGTTCGCTTTTTTATTACGATTCAATTTTGGAACTCATTATTGGTGTGTTCATGGTTTCAATGTATTTCTGGTTAGGCCAGGCGCAATGGCTCACACCTCTGATTTCCAGCACTTTGGGAGGTTGAGGTGGGTGGATCACTTGAGCCCAGACATTTGAGACCAGCTTGGCCAAAATGGCGAAACCCTGTCTCTACTAAAAATACAAAAAAATTAGCCAGACACGGTGGTGTGTGCCTTTAATCCCAGCTACTTGTGATGTGAGGCAGGAGAATCACTTGAGCGCAGGAGCAGAGGTTGCAGTGATTCGAGATCGTGCCACTGCACTCCAGTCTGGGTGACAGCGAGAGAGAGACTCTGTCTCAAAAAAAATAAATAAATAAAATAAATACATAAATAAATAATAAAAATAATTTATTTCTGGTTTAATCTTGGGCAGTTGTATATTCCTAGGAATTTATCCATTTATTCTAGCTTTTCTAGTTTGTGAGCACAAAGGTGTTCATAATAGTCTCTGAGGGTTTTTGTATTTCTGTCGGGTTAGTAGTAATGTTCCTTTGTTTTCTGATTGTGTTTATTTTTATCTTCTTCCTTTTTTAAAATTAATCTAGCTAGCAGTGTATCAATGTTACTTATTCTTTCAAAGAGCCAGTTCTTGGTTTTGTTAATCTTTTGTGTGATTTTTTTTCATCTCCATTTTATTCTGTTCAGCTCTATTTTGGTTATTTCTTTTCTTCTGTTATATTTGGGATTGGTAGGCTTTTGCTTTTCAAATTCCTTCAAGTGTAATGTTAGATTGTTAACTTAAGATGTAAGTTTTTTTTTTTTTTTTGTATGTCAGCATTTAGCAGTATAAACTTTCCTCTCAACACTACTTTTGCTGTGTCCCAGAGATTCTAGTATGTCGTATCTTTGTTTTCATTAGTTTCAAATAATTGCTTGGTTTCTACCTTTACTTCATTGTTTACTGAAATCATTAAGGAGCAGGTTGTTTAGTTTCCATGCAATTGGATGGTTTTAAGATATCTTCTTGGTATTGATTAATATTTTTATTGTGTTGTGTTCTGAGATTATGTTTGGTATGATTGTGGGTTTTTTAAATTTGTTGAGAATTGCTTTATGGTTAAGTATGTGGTCAATTTTAGAATATGTGCCATGTACAGATGAAAAGAATGTATATTCTGTTTTTGTTGGGTGGAGTGTTCTGTAGATGTCTGTTAGGTTCATTTGGTCAAGTGTTAAGTTTAGGTCCCAAATATCTCTTGTTAGCATTCTGCCTCAGTGATCTGTCCCATATCATCAGTGGGGGGTGTTGGAAGTCTTCCACTATTATTGTGTCATTATCTAAGTCTCTTCATAAGTCTCTAAGAACTTGTTTTATGAATCTAGGTATTCCAGTATTGGGTGCATATATATTTAGGATAGTTAAGTCTTCTTGTTTGAACACTTTATTTTTATGTAATCCTATTCTTTTACTTTTGATTGTTTTGGTTTAAAGTCATTTTTTCCGAAATAAAACAACAACTCCTTTTCAGCATTCTTAAAATTTAAAATTTTACTTTCAAAGGAGTCAAGATGAAATGATTTAGATGCTTTGTCACTTATTTAGTCATCTTCACTGTTATCCAGAAGTAAATTTTAACTGTAAATTTCATTATAAGAAAGAGTTTTATCATTCTATATAGACCAAGAGGCCCAGGAGTATTTTAAAAGTGAATTTGTTATTCATATTATTACAGCTTGCAAACAATATTATTGTATGGGTAAGTTTCTAGAGTTACACTTAAGTAGTTGAGAAGCAATATGATTTTTTAGTAATGTACAAAGACTTTTCAGGATTTTGTACTTCAGTATAATTTTTGGAGATTACATTTAATTTAATTAATTTATTTGTTCTTTTGAGGCAGGATCTCACTCTGTCACCCAGGCTAGAGTGCAGTGGCATTATCATGGCTCACTGCAGCCTCAGTCTCCTGGGCTCAAGCAGTCCTGCCATCTCAGCCTCCTGAACAGCTGGGACTACAGGCATGCACCACCACACCTAGTTAACATTTATTTCTTTTTTTTTTTTTTTTTTTTTTTTTTTTTTTTTTT
>NW_016817076.1:264421-302520 GCF_001698545.2 Rhinopithecus bieti | reverse complement strand
GTGATGTTCCCCTTCCCGAGTCCAAGTGATCTCATTGTTCAGTTCCTACCTATGAGTGAGAACATGCGGTGTTTGGTTTTCTCTTCTTGTGATAGTTTGCTAAGAATGATGGTTTCCAGCTGCATCCATGTCCCTACTCTTGTAGAGACATCATCTCACTGTTAACCATCGTCTCACTGTTACAATATTTTAGAATCAATTTTATAAACAGGGATGACAGAAAGTACCATAGCTCTAGAAACCTTAATTGAGGACATTTTCCATAGAGGAAAACCTATATTTCCTTAAATAGTATTACACCCTTTTAAACCTCTAGGTTTCCTTTACCACCAAATAGACTAGAAAGTAAATTTCCAACTTCACAAAATTCTTCAGTCAAAATAACACCAGCATACGTGCTATTATATAGTCTCCCTTCCTTTTGCTCTTTTTATCTGAAATCCACAGCATATGTCAGTAGATTATAATTTAATTAGGAGATTTAATAAAAGTTGTATCCACTCCCCTGATGCCACTTCCTTATGGAAAGTTTCATTTTAGCCCTTCCACAGAATAGTATGCTTGAGTCTTATTCACAAAGGAAAACCATCTATTTTTATCTAGCATAGTAGATAATAAAGAAAACAAATTGGAATAATATGAAAGAAAAAGTGAAAACAAAGAACATCTTGCAACTTAAGATTGGCTCCAGACATGGATGAAAATTCAATGCTAATTCTGTTGTTTCTGCTATAAGCATTAGCATAAGATCTTTGAGCTGAAAAGCACTAGAAGTTCAGTTCAAATTGCTGTATTATGGTGGGAAATGGGCACAGACTCTGAAGAAAAACAAAATTAAAAAAAAAAAAACTTAAGAGTTAGATCCTGGTTTGACAAGGTCACTGGCTAGGTGATCTCTGGAAAATTATTTAATGTGTTTAATTTGTCTCACCATTTTACCTGTGCGAAAACTGACCCAGAGAAGTTAAAAGACTTTCCTTTTATTACAATGTGGTTTTGCTGTAGAGTATAGAAAAAATATCTATTTCTTTTTATTCTCAACTATTTGAAGACACTTTATATAATACTATAGCAGTAAAATGTCTGCCAAGAGGTTGCTCCTTTGTGATACTGAAATAATAGTGTGACTATGGCCTTATTCTCATATCTGACAAGAAATAATAATTTATTATATTTATTAAAATCATATTTGCTTTCACCATTAATTCTGATTAGGATTTTTGTGCTGATATAAATAACTAAAATGATGATCTAAGTCAGTTGGGGTGGGCTAAATTATGCTATAAAAATATTCTGCAATCTCAGTGGCTTAAACCCTTTTGTTTATGGCT
This sequence comes from Rhinopithecus bieti, assembly GCF_001698545.2. Classification (NCBI taxonomy): domain Eukaryota; kingdom Metazoa; phylum Chordata; class Mammalia; order Primates; family Cercopithecidae; genus Rhinopithecus; species Rhinopithecus bieti. The sequence goes on along the minus strand of NW_016817076.1, from coordinate 301,189 downwards.
CACAATTCATGTCCATCATGGATCATTGGGGTTTTGCTCATCTGTTCATTGTATTAAGTAGTAACTTAGAAACCTCAGCTGATAGATCAGCCCTCATCTTGAACTTTTGCTTGCTGCATGTCAAGGAAAGGGTGAGCTCCAGAGGATATCCTCTTGGCAATTAAATACTCCATCCAGTCTGGAAGTGACACACACATAATTTCTGTTCCCACCCCATTTCCAGAATTAATCACAGGCATGGACTCACCCAATTAAAAGGAAGCCAGGTAGTGATATTCTACTCTTTCCTAAGAAGAGAGGGAGAACCAGTTATGACATGATATTACCATCACATGATTTATGAGGTATTATGGCCCTGTTTAGGACTGAAAAACTTTAAGAATAACTAATATGAAAACTTTTGTGTAGACAAAAATGTTCTATAAAATGCCCAGCCTTGAATAAATGTAAGCTTTTTCAATATGGCATTGCTATTCTTACCTGACTGTAAGTTTTGGCAGGTATAAGTATTCTTTTCTATTGGTTTCCTTTTCACTTTCTGACATGTTTTTTTCTTTTTGCTTCCTAAACACTAGAGACAGATCCATAGCTTTCCTGATGTCTCTTATTACTCTGGACATTAATCATTCTGACTGGCTCTTTTGGTTAGTTACTTTTGGCTAATCCACTTGATTCCCTAACTAGTTACTCCCACATATTTGTTCTGTGTTGAAATTGTATCATTTTGTTATACAAAATAATAATATAATATCATATAGAGGATTTGAATGATATTGCTTGGAGAGAGAAATTGGGGTCAAAAATGACTATGGAGAAAAGAAATGAGGGAAATGGTGAAGATGGAGGTAGGCAAGAATATTTAGGCTAAGGTTCATTAGAAATGGTGAAACTAAATTGGTCATCTATTAGAATTAGAGACCAAGTTCCTAAACAGATAAGAATAAAGTGGCTTGTGCCAGAGCGATAAAATCATTGGTTTCTCTTTATCTGTTCCATTTATCTTGCTTGCAGACAATCTAGGTATTACTATTCATTTCGGTCCAAGAAGACAATGGTCTCCTGTTTGACATCATGACATCAAGGTTCTTCTCTGATTATCCATCCTGGCAGAAACACCCAGGGATGGGGTCTGAGCTCAATTCTCACATATTCAGTCCCTAGGAAGTGACTGCTATCACTAGCTTTCATCCAAGCAAGCCTAACAAGGATTTTTCCTATACAACAGGCCCCAAATTATGCTAGCCTCCCTCAAGATCTTATAAGAAAATTACCAAGAGACTAAAATATGCAGGTTTAAGACCTCCCACCAATGAAAAATAAGTATTCTTTCATTTTCCTTTTCAATTACCATTAACTTTCCATGAAGGATACACTCTTTATGAGTGCTACATAAGATTTGCTTTGACCACTGGTTAAACACTTATATTTAAATATTTCTTCAGAGTTAGACAAGTTAACAAAATAACATGAGTTTTCCTTTATTTTCAATTATTTTTTAATTACAAAAAGAATATGAGCTAAATGGAATTAAAATAAAATAAGCCAAATGGCTTAGACTAGCTTTTATATACTTCCAAAACCTATGAACCAAGACACAATATGACTACTTTTCTATTTCAACCTTTTATTTTTGGGATAAAGGATCATTCACCTACAATATAATATAAACTGTGCTGATAATATTTATTTGTATAGGTGGTTGAAGTTTGAAGAAGATGTGGAAGATGGAGGAGAAAGGTGGAGCAAGCCTTATGTGGCTACTCTTTCATTGCACAGCTTGTTTGAGTTGAGAAGTTGTATTCTGAATGGAACTGTGTTGCTGGACATGCATGCCAACACTTTAGAAGAAATTGCAGGTATATCTTTTCTCCCTTAGTCTATTTTATAGGTACAGCTACTTTTTTGTTATTCTCTTTTCCTTATAATTCAATATATGTATGATCTTTGGAAAACTAATTCTCATAATCACTGTATGAGGCCTTAAAAGTCATTTTCTTTTACCCTGTTATTCGAGATAGAAGAAGTTGAATCTCAGAGAAATATGCTCTAGGTTGGCAGTGCCAAGTCTAGGACAAGAACCTAGATATCTTGATTCCCATTCACCATTCATTTTCATTATTATATTTAGACTCTCACCATTAGAAAATTAAAGGAAAAACCGTTAAAGCTAGATACTTATTTTCAATATCCAAACACATGAAATAACCAAATGAAAAAATTTCAGTAAACAGAAAAATGTTGGTTTAGAATGGACACAGAAGAGTATGGCCATTTATTTTAAACTTAATTAAAACCCTTGAATTCCAGAGGAAGCCAAGTGATACAGTTAGAATTTGTTTTGTAATTCAATACTGCAACCTGATGAATGATTAGTATTAGAATTCAATAATGTCTTATAATACAGACAGCTCTATTTAGAAAATGTTATTATTACAGAAATTGAGTCAAAGAACTCATGTATTTTTTGACCAGAAGACAAACATATTTTAGTAAAGACAAAATAATGCAAAAACACAGAAATGAGTTTTGAAAGAGTACAAATGAAATAATTGATGGAGGTTTTAAAATACAAACAAAAGAGACAGTTTAAAATTATTAGTTTGGGAAAAAATAAAATTTGTTCCATATGATATGTATTTGTGAAGTGGAAAACTTAGTATCTTAATTATATTATAGAAATGAAAAATAAACTATATGTGTGTTGTTATATATATGAGAATTATATATTAGAAAAATAACATATCTACTTTAATCTACAGAACAGCCCCATGAAGTAGATGTCATTCTCATTTTCCAATCAGAAAATAGAAACTCTAAAATTGTCATGACCTAGATTTCACCCAGGGGCCCCTGACTTTAAGCCGAGTGTCTTTTCTGTTACACTACAACTGCTGTCTGAAGAAAAAGAGATGTCTTGAAGTGAATGTCACCCAAATTTTGATGGCACATTTATCACCTTACAAATTATTGATTTAGTCATTGGTCCTGATAGGCATTGCAGTATATATGAAAAGAACAGTAAGTACTAAAACATACTTTGGCTTGATTTATTAAACAAAAATTCCAAAAAACTAAAACACACACACAGGTGCGCGCGTGCACACACACACACACACACACACACAGACACACACACACTGCCCCAAACAGGACAGATAAGCAGTCCTCTTCTGTTTCATGTAACACCTGTAAAGAGATTATTCTTTTTTTTTTTTAAGAGATTATTCTTTAAATTACATAACTGGAGCCTAAAATACTTTATAAAATACTATATAAAGTATATATATATACTTTAAACATATATGTATAATTTTCAGAAGTATTCAGGCTACTGTAGCTGCACTAAATCAAGAGTAAATGGAGAAAATGATTAACTCAGAAATAAACAAACTCTCTAAGAATGCTGAAATAGTTAGCTATCCAGCTCAGTTTCTTAGCTTTACATTATATGGTCTTGCTAATACCCAATAAAAATTTTTATATTTTAATTAGGAATGAAACAGCCGGGCTTTTCACAGTACTTTGAAGTATGGGAATCTCTTAAGTTTGCAATTATCTTTTTAATACTCAAACCTGGTTCTTAGTGTTATTATTGTTATCCTTATTTAATAAAGAAAGAAACTAAGATTTAAAAGGTTAGAGGCCTTGCTCTAAGGGGTTTATTTTCACTGCTTAAATTGATGATGGCGCTACCTTTGAAAATAGATTAACCCAAATACATTTTGAAATGGGAAATGAAACTGTCACATTCTACCACCTGGCAAAATTAGCCTCAGAACATACCCTTTATACCTTTGCCAGTCTTCACATTTCTTAAGTTATGTAATTTCTAATGCTTTCCTCAGAAAGTTATTCCTATGAAGAAATTTTCTCCCAGTAATTTGACTAAAACACTGTTTATTTTATCACCTTAGTTCACTTTCATTGTCTAAAATTATGCGACTTTTCCTAACTCTGTCCCTTTCCCAAGCTCAATTCTGTAGAATATATGAAGGTTAACTGGGTTAAATCTAGCCTTTTCAAGCAAATTACATTCTCTAAGTCTATCCTTACAGTGAAAGTAGTTCAGTTGACGTCTTGATACCCTAAATAGCTTTTTAGCATTCTTTCTGCTCTTCTAATTAGTGTGTATCTTTCTGACTTTGAAATAACCCAACCTGAATGTCCCATTTTTCAGTGCAGAGCAGCCTGTAAAATGACATTTAGAATATGTCAGTGGTTTAATGCTAACATCACAAAGAAAAATATGATTACAAATATCTCTGTTGGTCGTTATTACCTTAGGTTCCTTTACAATCATTACTGAGAAGAGATTTCCTCTCATTGATAACCATAATTTGACTAAATTTAAAAGTTACTTATTTATCCCCTCAGTATAATCTCATTAAAATATTTTCTCTCCATAGTTTGTAATTATATTCTTATTTTTTACTTACTCCTATGTCCATTTTATAAAATTGAGCTGCGTTACTAAGTTTGTAATAAATAAGTATGCTTTCCGTTTTAAGACTTCTAACTTTGTATTTTCACATAATTATGTTTTATTATCAAAGCAACTTATAAAGTAGGAAAGAAACTATTTCACCATAAACAGATAAATAGAAAGTTATTTATCAAAGATAACCTTTGCAGAAATGGAAATAATTTTTTTATTAACCTATAATCATAATTTTGGGGGTATGGAGTCTCACTATGTTGCCAAGGCTGGTCTTGAATTCCTGGGTTCAATCAGTCCACCTGTTTCAACTTCCCAAAGTGCTAGGATTACAGACATGAGTCACTGTGCCCAACCATAATTTCTGTTTTATTCTGTTTCATGATCATTTGTGGCCACAGTGATTAACAGTCAGCTCTGAAACTTTTTCCTCAACTCTTATTTATCATGATTTTTCTCTGTTAGCCATAATTCACATACATTAGTCACTAGTTTCAGTTTTACAAAAGCTAACTGTCACAGTTTACCTTTAAGGTTTCTAATCCCTAGTACTTTGTGAATGCACAGGCTTTGTGGTATTGATGTTTTTCAGACATTTCCTACTAGATGAATATGACCCAGATATTGTTTTGTAATGATCAAGGATTTTTATATCAATGTTCTGATATGTTTTTAACAGACTCGGATAATTCCTTAAGATATTTTCATAGACTTAGTAGCAGAAAATCCCATTTGTATCTGGCAGGTCTGTCAAAAATTTCTGGTATAATTAAAGTAGGATTTTCTTTTGGCTAAAGTTAATTTAAAATATATCTATTTCCCAATGTTTCAGGAAACTCAATAAATTTAAACTTTATCCTTCAAAATATTACTTAACCTTTTCAAATCCAAAATTCTCCAGGTATATCTTCTTACCACAATTTACTCTGATATGGAGATTAATTGTATTGAATATGCTTCTGAATTATATTCATATAAATTACAGGGAATTTTATGGTCTATGTTAATCTCTTTGAAATTAAGCATTATAAAGATTAATGATGGAAATATCCTCTCTGCAGTGTGTGTATACTTTAACCTAATTAATTCTGTCAATGAGAGTTAGGAAGAAATTAAAACCAAACCAAAGTTAGTACCATGGACAGATTATCAATCATAGCTCCCAACTCATTTAAACAACCTTTGTTGTTTAAAATCTTTCATTGAAGGAAGAATCTACAGTTTGCTCCACTGAACGTAATCTGTAGATTTGGGAGTATGGGAATAACCATATATTTTTTAACATGCCTATACTGTGACAATCCTTGGTCTGAAAAGTAAATATTCTATTACAGTTACAGTCCTTTAGCACACACATCCCTGTTAGTGCTGGCAACCAAACCACAGAATTTAGGAATTTCATATCATATTCCCCCCCACATCCCCAATATATTTTCAGTTAAGACAATGGGTTTTCAAAGCATTGATATGATGATCTTCAAAAAGACAGAGATTTATATAGAATCTGCAATATGTCATAGCCTCTAGGGGCTTTCATTGAAGATACGTTATGATAAAATAGTTACCTGATAGGATGAAAACAATTTTCATTTTCTGAGGCCTTTTCCACAAGTGCTACTAGTTTTCTTTTTTTCTTTTCTTTTTTGAGACGAAGTCTTGCTCTGTCGTCGGGCTGGAGTGCAGTGGCGCGATCTCAGCTCACTGCAACCTCCTCCTCCCGGGCTCAAGCGATTCTCCTGCCTCAGTCTCCCAAGTACTGGGGACTACAGGCGCGCGCCACCATGCCCAGCTAATTTTTTTGTATTTTTAGTAGAGACGGGAACTCACCATGTTGGCCAGGATGGTCTCAAAGTGCTACTAGTTTTTCTAGAACCTGCTTAGTGTTAGCAGAGTATGAGAGTGTGACCTATTTGTCCTTTTTTTTTCTTGCTTTTTTGCTTATCATCCAGATCCTGGGGCAGAATAGACTGTATTATGTAGGCATCATAGCCTGCTGAGATTGCAGGACTTCACTCTGGACCCAAAGTCATTATGGTCCATTATTCTTTCACACTTTTCAAGTTAATACTGATATATATTGTAGTGGTGAAAAGAACAATGTAAGTGATTACTAATTCAGATTCCTTTTGGTACCTAAATATCACCCTAGTATGTTATATTCTTAAGCAAAATGAATAATTTTTTCTAGACAAGTAAGATATAATTTGATACAGTTATACTTTGGAGAAGTTTGCTGTGTATTTCTCTGTAACTAATGAACAGATGAGTGTGTTTTTTAATATTTGCTTTTCCTTACGTAACTGTTTCAAATAGAAATCTTATCTTTGAAAAACTGTGAAGATAGTGACCTATGGGTTTTGTAGTGTTTGAGCCTGTAAACATTGTGCTTTAATAGAAATTAAAAATCATAAACATATGCAGGGTTTATTATGTGATTACTTTTGATTCTGACTAGAATATTGAACTGGGAATTCATATCATGGCTTGTATTTGGAACTGCCTTACAATAATATCATATTGGTATTCTAATAACCTACTTTACAACTTCCATTATGAAGTATATGCATATTTTATATACATTTTTCCATCTTAGCAAGGTTTCAGTGTAATGTCATATATGTTGACAATTTATTATTTCCTTTATTTCAGATTAACCCAGTGGTATTATAACTACTGATCTCCAAAGAACTGAAAAATAGATTTAAATATTATTCTATAGTATAATACATTTTCAGAATTGGAAGGGACCTTTGAGGTAATTATAGTGACTGACTTTCAGACATTCCAGGTATATATTATGGGTGACTTCCAAGTATTCATTCTACCTCTTTCCATTGTAAACACAAAAATGATAGAGCACACTATATCCCATGTGCCAAATATGGCCGACTGCCTGATTTCATAGGGCATTTGAGCTAAGAATGGTGATTATATTTAAAATGGTTGAAAAATAATAATAAAGAAGTTAATATGTTGTGATGTGAATATTATATGAAATTCAAGTTTCAGCATCCATAAAGAAGTTTCACTGGAGCATAACCAGGTTTATTTGTGTACATGTTGCCTATGGCTGCTTTCCTGCTACAAAGGCAAAATTCAGTATTTGTGACAGAGATCAGATGGCCTACAATGCCTAAAATATTTGTTATCTGGCTCAGGACAAAAAGAGCTTGTCTATCTCTGGTTTAGAGAATTAACTCTAGATTGAAGTGCAGTTCTTGATTAGCCTGTCAGTAATATGAATACCATCTCCTTTGCCAGTGATTGGGTTCAAGATGGGCAGGGCTATGTCAGTAAGACTTAGGATAATTTTTCCTGGCCAGGTGAAAAATAACTCATCTAAGAGAAAGTCACAAAAAATATATTTCTCACTGCATATGAACAAAAATATATATTTCCTTGTTGTGGCTGAAAGCCATCTTATGACCATAAGGAAAATCAGCCTGAGGTTAAAGCTTACCCTAGAGGAGGAGGAAGCTAACAAAATCACAGAGAAGCAGAATTAGAGCCAACCTAACTTTGCTCTTTCTATGATGTGAGCCAATAAAATTGTTTTAGGTAGTTTAATTTAGGTTTTCTGCTATTGATAAGCTCAGCTTTGTCTCTAATTGATAAACTGTTATAAAATATGAATATACTGAAACCACCACAAATTTCAAACCAGGAACCCATAATCTACGTAATGAAAATTGCAAAAAATCCTGTTCTAGGAAATATTTACTGATAGCCTCAATATTCCAATCAGTGCATCAGGTGCCTTATGCCAGTCTTGGCACCAACATGTGATATAGATATTATTATCTCCATTTTATAAATAAGGACACTGAGGTTATTCAACTTTGCAAAGTCATCTAGCTAGAATGTCATAAAGTGATCTAAATCTGTCCCTTAGTTTATTTCTGCTTCACACTGAAGGAAAATACTGTTGGTAAGGGAGCATTCTGCTAACTTTGAAACCTTTATTGTACTCAAAAAGGCAGTGGAAGGCAGCTCATAGCGATCTGCTTTACATAAGATGTTAATGCCTAAAGAACAATTAGAGTTAATATTTGGTAATCAGAAAGCAGACTGATTACACAAACATTCACTGATGTGATCTTTATATCACTAAGAAACTTAAAATACCTTTGCTTATCTACTTTATTGACGTTTTTGATACTATGTATGGTAAATAATCTGCTTAATTATAGACTTCTGAAATCTCACCTTCCAGTCTTTGTTTTGCAGGTATAGAATATCTTTTTAATCTCACATTCTCAAGGGAGTGTGTTTCCAGGAAAGTTTGAGAAAAGGCTGATTTTCTATCCATATGAAACAGAATTGTTTACTTTCCAAATTCAGTAACTATATCACTTCATAGGCCTCTTTGCATCAGATTTTCACAGATAGACTTCTGTTCACTTAATGAGGAAACAAGAAAATTAGTCTGTAGTAGAAAATGGGAAAAGTATTAAAATACAAGTATAAAACCAATTTCCAAATTCAAACACATTATGAATTGTGAATTCAAACACATTATGAATTTTCATATTATCTCTACAGCTATTCCACCCATCAGTGTGAATAATGAAAAAATAAAGAAATTTCTTCTCAATGCAACTATTCCCCTTTGAAAAACAATACTTCATAAGAATTATATATTTAAAATAGAATGATTTATAATGAAAATTTGCCCAAATCTTTCTTGTGCAACATTTCTACAATGGAACATAAATTTCCATTTATAACACCATGCTTAGGAATTTTTTTAAAGAAGTTATTTCTATTTCAAGATGACTAATATTGTTTAGGGCTTGCATATTTGGACTCAGTGATTCATGGCTGGCACATGTTCTAGAGGAAAGCTGTATTCATCTTCTTCCGGCCTTTTCTCTTCAGATATGGTTCTTGACCAACAAGTGAGCTCAGGTCAGCTGAATGAAGATGTACGCCACAGGGTCCATGAGGCATTGATGAAACAACATCATCATCAGAATCAGAAAAAACTCACCAACAGGATTCCCATTGTTCGTTCCTTTGCTGATATTGGCAAGAAACAGTCAGAACCAAATTCCATGGACAAAAATGGTAAATGTTTGTTTATTGTGCTCTTTATGTCTACTATAGGTCTCTGACATATCAAAGTGCTTCTGAATATTTTAAAACTTGTTTTATTTGAAAATGATTTTTTGAAATTCAGATTATTGTAGAATTCTTTTTACATGAGGATATAGTCTTATTTATCAAGCATCAAATTGTAAAAAAGAACTTAAGTTTCCTGAAAGGTTCAGGAAAGAATACAAAGAAAACTAATATTTAATAAAAAAAAAAAAAAAAAAAAAAAAACTTTTAGATTTGGCTGCAGAAAACTTAAACAGAGCATCTGTGGCATAACAAATAAGGTCCTAGTCTCTGTCCTGTAGCTTAAAAATGTAATGCGGGGCTTTAACTTATGCCATAGATGGTGTTTTCATTTAAAGGAATCATGATCATCATCTAGTGTTTGTGGAAAAAAGATAATGGTTTCATGTTGCTCATAGTTAACAAATCCATTAGAGAAAATGATTGAAAAGACCAGCCAGTGCATTGCTTGTGACTTTACATACATTATGGCTGATTCCAGTTCAAGGGCTCATTGCTGTTTGTAATGTGGCATCTTCAACGTCCATGGAGCCACTCCACTGACCATCTTCATACATCAATATAGATGACCACCATTGTTTCCTAGCAATCTTGACTTTCTATGATTTATGCTTCGGACTCTTTTATCTTTCCTGTATTTTTTGTTCTCTCCTGGCATTTATTTAACCCCTGATCATTTGCACTAAGGAAGTTGCTTAGGAATCTCCTATTGTCATCCATCCTTTCTATTAGTCTCATGAAAGAAAATGAAGTTACCATGAAGATGATATGAATTTGTTAAACTTCTATCAGCTTTAAAGTTTCCAGTTCTAAAAGATAAAAATTAATGAAACGTATTTTCAAATGCTTTACTGGAAAGACTGATTTCCACAAATGGATGAAAGCACATGTAGTGACAGCATGAAATATCATGTAATCTCACCCTATTTTCAAAAGCTTCAGAGATGCCTTAAATAAAATGTATGAAAATTAGTTTTCTCCAGATTTGCTTCATATTAATCAGTTTCCATACTACTGAATCAAATACACATAAAAAAGTAGAATAAATGCTTTATTAAATAGATAAAGATGATTAGATGTAATTTTGTCTCAGCGCATAGAACCAGTTCTTAATGACAAAATCATTTTGAAATACTCATTTGATTTTGGGACTTTTCGGTGACTGCATATAAGTCATTTTTGTTACATAAAAGAGTCTATAGTTGTGCACACATTAAGTTCAATAAAATTATTATGAATACTTTAGAGTAAATACCAACTTGTGTTTGTAGAGTCCACTGAACCTTCTGAGGAGGTATAACTTGCTTTGAATCAAATCATATATTTAAAACATATTTTATTCTAAATCACAATTTGCTTTAAAATAAGTGATACATAAGATAACAAAACGAGGCTTTTGTATTCTAAGAGATGTATTACAAATGCTGTGCTTTTGTTATGCTTATAATGCTAGTATTTATTTGGTATGGCAATGTTAAAACAGAGTCAGTTATTTACTAATTTTGGCTATGGGCTTATGTCTACATGATTCCAAAAACTTTATTAAAATATACCCAAGAATTAACTTCTAATAATGCATGCAGATTTTATAAAAATGAACTTTTGCCTTCATAACTTTTGCTAGAAATCAGATAATAAGATATATGTCTTTAAGAAAGAGGTATGTTTCTTCAAAGAGGCAAGGATCTTGCATTTTGAACTAGTTAAAACTTATACCTTAAATTTCACTGGAGATAATGTTTAACAATAATTTCATGGCATTTTTTTTTTTAGGTAAGAGGCCATAGAATTTATTGGATCAATGATTTATTATAATATGCAGATCTAGGCACACTGTTTGTTACTGCTTTAAACTTCTATTACACATAAGAGGAGATGGTAGAATTTTAACTGTGAATTACAAATCTACATATAGTCACAAGGTTTTCTGAGAGCCTGCTTTTTGTCTTATTTAAGAAATGGTTTAGTTTTCCCAAAAACCAGAATCTGAGTGATTCTGAAGTGATTCTGTCACCATCTGTACAATCAGCCTTTATCTGAACACATACAAATCTTTTTGAGGCATACGTAAGGGCAATAAAAACTTGGAAACATTTCTAATAAGATTCATATACCCAATTAAGTATTGTTGTAGAGTATGCTGTCAGAAGTGGTTTTCTAAGCCTAAGCTTATAACACCTCCTTATGACTCTGTTTTGCTTCCTCACACACTTTGCATAATTATGTGTGTTGAGAATTCTGAAAATATGTATAGACTTCACCAATTTAGAAATAAATCTCCTACCCAAAAATGAAAAAAGTATGAAAGACCTTTACTGCTGAGGTTCTCAATCTACTTATGAACTCTAAGGCCTGACAAACTCTAGATATATAAACAAATTGAAATTAATAGCCATAAATATAAATTGGACATTCTGTTCTAAATATGCAATCTAGATTTAAATTTTTGTGCAATAGTTCAGAGAGATGCAAAAGGATGTCAAAACATCAAAAAAGTAAAGGTAATACTATTAATTTTTTAAAATCCTTAGTAAAATCCATTATGCAAAAGATGGACTTTTAAGAAAAGATTATAGAATAGAAATTAAATAGGGCAAAGATTTTTCCAGAAATTTTAAAACAAAACACATTTTCCTCCCTAAGCATAGCGGTAGATATAAGTCCCCGTTTCTTGTTTAATGTGCTGAAATTGTCTCAAAAACAAACGGAAGCTTATGTAGATAAGCCTGAAAGAGTCATATAGAATAAAGTTTCTACTTCCTTAACTGACTTGTGTCTTGAGCATGTTACCTTGTTAGTACTCTCTGGGGTTAAACATTCAGACACTGTATTTCAAATGGGGTCTTCCCTGTTTTATAGATTAGATTAATAAAATAGTGCATTTCCTTGCTCTTCTCCTTCCCAAGTCTACCATTCTTTGTCCATTCCTTTTTTAGTGATTTGTGATAATTTGTCAGTCTCATCTCAAAACACACTAGTTAACTTTTCTTGGTATTCCGCATTCTCTTCAGGGCTAATGTGAAGGATGCTATGGATTCACCATGCATTTTTAATGCCACCATGCTGTGTTTAACTTTCACTTTTCATTAAGCATCAAAACTGTGAGAATTAAATGTCTGATTTTGATGTTTCAATAAAAAGTGACAGTTACATTTGGCAAAACAACAGCAAAATAATAGAAAATAATATCTACTTTGACATTAGCACCCTGAAAAGGGTATGGATGGTAAAACAGTCAAGATAAATATATTGAAAATATTAAAATAATTATTTGGACTAGGAAGATTTTCTAAAACTAAAAATAAGACTTTTGTGTTAAGTGATCTGGAAGGCAAAATTTATCAGTATCTGTATATATCATTTAGGTCATGTATTCAATTACCTTTTGAGACACTGGGATTATAAATCTATTATAAAATATTATTATCCTTATGATAATTTTTGTATGTTTGAAGATAATTTGGAATTATTAGTTTCGTTAAGTATAGGGTGTCTTTATTCTGCTCTGTCCTTTACTAATAATTTCTAACTCTGTTTGTTTTCCTTCACATATCTTTTGTCTCTCGTAATCTGAATACTTTCCAGTTGTAACTTTTATTAGGAGTTACAGTGCAGAAAGTCTCTAACTACTGTTCAATGCCATAGTTTACTGAAAAACAGTTAGACTTGGGAGGATGGGACATAAAGTTCAATCTTTAGGCCTGGGTAGATTTCAGCCCTTAAAGCAATGTACACATATATATTGTGCATAATATTTATTTATACTTTTGGAAATCGGATCTATTACATTATAGTTACTTCTTTTGCAAATGCTGTACTTTTAATTTTCAGATGCATGTTGTCTTTATGTATTTAGATATTATGTCTTTCGTACTAGATATTAAGAAATGCTTTCTTGCTTTTTTAATACAATGGTCTCATAAATAAGATACTCAAGGTTTAAAATTTATCCCTTATAATGTTCTACCTTTGAAGAAAAACTAAGGCTAGAATAATCATTCTTAAGATTGCTTGAGAGAAACTTATTAAAACATTTGCGTATATTAAATAATTAAACATTGTTTAATAAATATGGTATTTTCTACTCTTCCAAGAAAATCAAGATGACATTGTTGACACAACTGATGAGCCTGCCCAGAGGCTATATTGTCATTACAGTTTTGGAATGTCAAGACTAGATCTTAAGAGCGAACATAATTCTAGTATGATGTTTGGATTTGTTATTTCTTATATTGCATTAATTATTTTCAGGCACACTAATTTTTCTCCAAGTTTAATTGTTTGCATACTTTTCATGTTGTTGAAGTGTAGCTCACCTAATCAGCATTTTCTAAATATTTAGCCCTTCTTTCTTTATGTTTTCTATTCCCATGAATAAATGTATTGTTACACATGTATGTAACTTTGTCATTCATCTTTATATTTCTTTATTTTGCTCTGTCTTATGTCTGTCTCTAACAGGCTCATCTCATCTCTGTACTCCCTCATCTCCTACCCTTTGGGTACTCTAAATGCGTTGAAGGTTTCTGAGGTAGTGTAAACCAGCTTGGTCTCTAGGTTAATAGTAATGTACCTCCATGTCTTCATCCCAGTTTCCTTCTAGTGCACGTAATTTACAGTGGATTAAGCAGTAGAAAATAATGATACATTTATGCAATATATTCTATTGATATGAATTTGGCCAAATATAAATTTAAAAGTTGCTAAGCTGCTGTTTTTTAATACATATGTGCATACTTTACTTAAAGAAGAAGAGAACTATAGCTAAAGACAAATGAGTTAATATAATACTCAACAGGGTTTTTGAGAATGTACCTTTTTCCCCCAATAATGAGGTGCTTTAATAATACTGCTATTACTTAAAGTCATAAAATAGTACTTTTGATGCAATCTCATGTTCCTTCCCTACAACTTTATGATAAAGAAAATGACTTTGCCAGTCTCATAATACACTTAGTGAAAAATATATGGTGTAACAAGCAGAAAACAGCTTCATTTTTCTAGTTAGTATTTACTCAAAATACTCTCAGTTTTCTCCTATGCTAGCCCCATGTCTATTATAACTTGCCCTAGAAAAATACATGGTCTATAATAATTTTTATCTGACACATATGATCCCTCCATGAGGGCTCAGAGGAAAAAAATGAATTCATAACTCAAGGAAAAGTAATTCAAACAGGTGCTAATATGAATACTATATAATATATATCTTAATTGATAAGATGTCAAATATTAGAAATTTTGATTTAAGGTGAAGAACTCTTGAGCTTAACAGGTCAGAAAAATGTATTTAATAAATAGCAAAGAAGATATTAGGTTTCTCAAATATTTCCATTTACATTTAAATAGTCACAGATACCAGTTAACCTTAGTGATATCCACTTTTCATCAGTTTTTAAATAACTTACCCTGAATATAATAAGATTACTCAATTAATGTCTTCTTTCATAGTCACCCTCGTGCCTCAAAATTATGTATGTATTATAAAAACAGAAATAATTAAACATTGCAGTGACATTCATTTATAGCAAATAATATGGGCAGTGATCAGTGGACAAAGATAATATAAAGAATCAGGTAAAAAGCATTTGTTTGTAAGTACTGTGGTGTAGCACTTTAAAAAAATTACTGTATACAATTAACATTCATAAAGCTTTCACACATATATGAGTGCTAAATCCTAACCTTATACTAATTTTTTCTGTGAGGGGAAAATATCCTAGCAAATTCTTTGTTATTCTATTAGGAAAATATTCACTTCTGGCTGAAGATAAATCTGTACTTGAAAATTGTCATTCTGTGAACCACTATTGCTTTAGACATCAGCAAGAAAATAAGAGATGCCTTTCCAAAATATGAATTTATTGATTCTTCTTATGTAATAGCATTTTAGTTAATGAAATTAATTTTGAAATTTAATCCATCATCTTCTTCTGAAAGGTGGTAATAATTGGCATAAACTAATTGGCATAAAGAAAAATATATTTAAACAATGATTACAATTGATAATAGAACTATAAAATTATTTTTAATTTATGAGGTTTCAATTTGTTCTATATACTATAATTCATGCATGAATATTAGTTTTATATATACAGCAAATAAAATGTTAAACTTTTAAAAGACTTCTATTTTTTCAAAATAACTCAAATCAAACTTGTTAGGTTAATTTTAAATAGTATCTGTTCATTATTCAATATACTACCAAGTTGTGAAAACTGCCTTGAGGATATACACATTTAAAGTGTATTGTTTCAACTTTAGCAAATTAACTTACATTTTGGAAATAATAGACAAGAAATAATAACAAGATTTGAAATGCTATTTAAACTTTGTAGGACTTTTGATGTGATTAAATATATTTAACTATGAATATTAACTCCTATTATTTAACTACTGCTCTGAAATATAAAAGATATACAATTTTTGGTCTTTTTGTCTGTCATAGGCTAGTTTTCGTGACTTTTTATATTAGCATACATTCTATAGACATATCTAGAATCTAGGACTAGCAAGAAGTTTACTGTCATCTGATGTGTCTCCTGCTAGTTAAACTCTCAACTAGGTCATTATCAACATCAATTAAAATATTTATAAAAAATAATTTCTAAATCCCTTGTTCATTATCAACCTTATAAAGTAATATTTTATAAAATTGTTCTTATTTTAGAACAAGAGTAGCATACAACAATAAATCTCAAAATATATTACTTATTATAATTATTACATAAATATTAGTTATTAATTACTGTAATTATTTACAAGGAGAAATACAAGTGTTAATATTTTAAACATACTGCCTGAGCAGAAGGTAATTTATGAAATGCTCTACTTAAAGTATACAAATGAAAACATAACGTATTCAATTTGTTCAAATTTTAAGTTCCACATATTTTCTATCCAATTCAAAATTTAATCTCTTCAAAGTTAATGACTTTGCACTGGGTTGACTTTTGTTTTGTATGTGTTTGGTGATAGACCTAAATAATTGTTCTTCCGTGTAGATTTATACCACATGAAATGATTTATTATAAGAAAGCAGAAATATGTGTATTTAATTTATCCATGACTTGAATTTCACCACTCAATTTTACAGAATATTCAATAAATTTAATTTTAAATATATCTAATGTTCAACTCTTTAAAATATGGAGAAATGATGTGAAACTGGTGATTGAAGACATCTGTTAGTAGCACAAATGCATTATGTAAAAGGTTTTTTTAAAACTACAGTTATTATTTTGAGAATGGTAAATTGAATGGCTGCTAATGAACAGTTCACAGTCACAGCTGCACATTGCGGTTAGAAATGGGAGAATGAAAATAATTTATGTAGCTTGTATGACATTTATCTGAAGTTTATGTATTTCCCTAGAATATGCTATAATCAGAATTTGTGAACATGGTTTGAGGTGAACTTATTTTAAAAAGTCATTTTATTTTCATCTTCTCCAAATACATTATTTTACATTTTTTAATGAAAGTAGTGAAATCCTTAAGTTCTAGAAGAATATTAAGCCTATTACTTTCTGGCATTATAACAACTTTAAACTGTACAATTATTCCTATTAATAAATGACCCCTGCTTGAGAGGCTTACTAGTCTAAAAGCAAACTTATAGTAATTTTGAAAGTAAATAATTAGTATTTTAACCCCAGTTGTTAATTTCTAGGTAACAAAGAATAAGTGGACTTTTGGGAGAGAATTTAAAGGAAAGGGTTTTTGTGGGGGGTTTTGCATTTGCACTGGGAGCTTAGAGAAGTTCAGACAGAGACCAAAGTGATCAGAGATGACACTAAAGGTGAATTTAGAATAAAGTTGGGATTTAGGTAGGTAGAGAGAAGAGCCAGGCAGAGAGAGTGTTTCTAACATCTACAATTGATGTGAATAAAAGCACTATTTTGAGTCATTGAGTTATTATCATAAATATGCGCAAGGCTTCAAATTTGAATTGTCATTATTCATTTCACAGAAAAAAAACAATAAAGATGGGGAGATGTTTAATTTTCATTGCATTGCTATGAACAAATTTAATATGATTTACTGCAAACAATGTTTCATAT
Organism: Rhinopithecus bieti; assembly: GCF_001698545.2. NCBI lineage: Eukaryota > Metazoa > Chordata > Mammalia > Primates > Cercopithecidae > Rhinopithecus > Rhinopithecus bieti. The sequence goes on along the minus strand of NW_016817076.1, from coordinate 283,570 downwards.
TTAGTGAATAATGGAATTTAACCCTTTCTAGTCATTGCCACACTCCCAGTGCTACTATCCACTGAACTCTCATCATCTTCCCTATAATAGGGAAAAGAACTACAAGATAATTATGTTTTAGTTTAGTGTTAATGCAAAACTAATACAATTCAAGTTTTTATCTTTTCTCATATCACAGGCTAATATCAGTATGCTAATATAATAGAATAATCAGAGGCATAAAATCATATCCATAGTGTTCATACTGTGTGAAATAAAGGTATTTCTAACCGAACCCCTTGTATAGACTGTAAGAGTTATGGCCAAGGAAGTTTTTTTCATTGGTTTGGCTTTTTAGATGCAATAAAACCTAAAATATACTGTGTATTTTCAGATAAATATCCGTCGTTTTAATGCTTTACATTTTAAATTCTTCAGGCTGAGCTTAAATCTTAACAGATGTCTATCTTGTCTTTTTATATATACCATTAGTTTTGGTTGAAATCTAGAAATCAATGATACTTCAAAATCCTGGTAACATTTACATATTTTTGTATATAATCCTTATTGAAAATAATATTTTAGAGTTTTTATCTGAAAATTGGTTTAATTTTTTACTGAATTCTCCCATTTCTAACTGTAACTGATAATAAGAATGTTTGTATTAATATAGATCTATTTATATTGACCCTTCATGCTTACATCATAAGTTCATTAAGAAACCTGTTAGTCTAGTTTAATTGAAGTACGTATTTCACTCAGTATGTCTACAACTATGTAAGTAATTGTTTGTATTCTGTCACAACAATCTCTTTTAGCAGGTCAGGTTGTTTCTCCTCAGTCTGCTCCAGCCTGTGTTGAAAATAAAAATGATGTTAGCAGAGAAAACAGCACTGTTGACTTTAGCAAGGTGAGCTTTTCTCCCTCTCATCTAAATAAGTTGCTAAATTACTACTAGAAATTACTACCCATTTTAAGAGGTGTTGACACAATATTTTGCATGCACTTTTTTTGTTTCTTGTCAAAGCTTGATATTGTTACAGATAATGTTAGCATTAAGTCCACATGTAACATTTTGCCTATTCAAAAAAACAAAACAAAACAAAACAAAACTGAACCTGTGAGTTTTATGCATAGTATTCATGTTTCAGCCACTTGGTATAATGTTATCTCTTCCAATAAAAAGAATAACTGGGCTTCACAGAGAATTTAACAGAAGTTTAATCTATTTTTGTTTGTTTGTTTTTGTTGTTCTTTGTTTGAGACAGTCTCGCTCTGTCACCCAGGCTGGAGTGCAGTGGCGCAATCTCAACTCACTGCAACCTCTGCCTCCTGGGTTCAAGCGATTCTCATGCCTCAGCCTCCTGAGTAGCTGGGATTACAGGCGTGTGCCACTGTGTCTGGCTAATTTTTGTATTTTTAGTAGAGATGGGGTTTCACCATCTTGGCCAGGCTGGTCTCGAACTCCTGACCTCAGGTGATCCATCTGCCTCAGCCTCTCAAAGTGCTGGGATTACAGGCATGAGCCACCCTGCCCGGCCAAGTTTAATCTATTGTTTAAAAACTTTGGCTAGTTTGTGTTCAAAATCACTTTTCCTCTATTTGTGGGAAAGCAAATCATAGTATAAAACTGAATTGTTAATGTAATCAAGGAAAAGTCATTATTGTAAGGAACTCCTAGAAGGACGTAGTAAAACTGAGCAGAATTTTAAATAAAAACATATTAAGAACTGACTGTGTTGAGGGATACATCTAATTGGAGACAACTGAAATGAAATCATTAACTTGAATGTATTCTTAGAAAATGAGTCAATGACAATAATGTGATTTTAATTAGCAAATTTCTGACATTGTATATGTGCCATTGCAAACTATGGCAAAGTAACAGTTGAGTAGAAAAGAAGAGTTTCTAGCTGGGTGTGGTGGCACGTGCCTGTGGTTCCAGCCACTTGGGAGGCTGAGGTGGGAGGATTGCTTGAGCCCAGGAGGCAGAGGTTGCAATGAACTGAGGTCATGTCACTGCACTCCAGCCTGGGTGATGGAGTGAGACCCCATCTCAAAATAAATAAATAAATAAATAAATAAATAAATAAATAAATAAATAAAGACAATGCAAAAGAGGAGTTTCGATACTTGGTGAAAATATGGCAGGTTAACAATTCTCTTTATCTGAGTGGCTGAAATAGAAGTAACTCAGAGTAATATTTTAATAAAGCCCCTAGCACTGGCAATAATTGTAGTAGTGGGAGGAAGTGGGAATGTGTGAAAGCAGTAGAGGAAGTAGCCTGAATCAAGGTTCTGAAAAGATTAATAGTGATCAGCTCCTTGGGCCTGTTTCAGAATCCCTCTTACAATGCCTAAATAATCTAGATCTAGTTATGTGCATGCTCTCCCTCTGGTGCCTGGCGGAGTCTCCGTGGGAGCATGGTGTACCAGCTTAAGTCTGTTAATTATGCGTGCAGGGACTGGGAGGCCAACAAAAGGGGCATACTAGTCCATGTGGGATGAAACAAAGGCATGAAAAAGGACCTCCACACCAGCAAGAGAGAGAGGTGAGGGCATACTTGGGCTCTATTTCTACAGTGGTTCAAAGCTCATTTCACTGTATGGAGACATGTGATTCAAACATTAAGCCAGTTCAAATGTATTCCATCTGCCACTCTAAGAACTATCTTTTCAAAGCATTGCATTTTCATTCATCTGCAAGTTGGAAAAAGTTGTCACAAACTGCCATACATTTAATTCCTGATATTCTTAATTTGAAATGATCTTAAAAGCAATAATGTAACAAGCTACATATTTATGTATAAACACATTAACAGCATAAAGAAGGCATATTTAATATCCTCAGAAACAATCGTTATAAACCACATAGCTCCTCCTTTCAAATAAATTGTGATTTAACTTTTTAAAAATAATATAACCTTTATACACTGATTGTATATCTCCATATCATTTTGCTTTTGGTTGTGTGACCTGTCTTTGCAGCCTTCAAGAATTCTTCATCACATATGAAAGAAAATGAAGACTGCCAGTTGTAGGCAGGAGTCTCATCTTCTGGTCCCCCCAAACAGTTAAAACTATGGAAGAGTCAAAAACCGATTTCCTTTCTTTTAATCCTTTTCTTTCTCACCACATTTGTGATCACTGGCCTGTTTCATCTTTTAATAGGCAAGTTAAATTTCTAGAGCCCTCTACTTAGTATCAGCTGCCTTTATGCCTCAGTTTCTTGTTCATAGCATGGCACACTGGAAAGAATGTGGCTTTTGAGAAAGAGTGTGAGATCTTGAATCCCAACTCTGGCATTATAAACTCTCTGATCTTGGAGAAGTTCTCTAAAGTTCAGCCTTCTCGTTTGCAAAGTAAGAAAACTATTTACAATTTCATTGTGAAGATTTAATCAGATAATATATAGAGAAATCCTGGGACAGTGCTCGACTTATAGCAGGTGTTTAATAAAAGATGGTTACACTTATTATTGTGGCTATTAGTAGTAGTAGAAATAGTAGTGTCAGAAATAAAACACCAGATCATAATTTAATGTTTTGGTCTCCACTGGGTCTTTAGTGCCTTGAATAGTATTTGGTATGTATTTGTTGAATGAATCCTTCAGTAATGTAAGATCCAAAGTAATGTAAGCCTGGTTTTGAAATTTAAAAAAGACTGAGTAAGATTTTTTACTTTAAAGCCTGAGAAGGCAGAAAAGTAGAGTTTGAAAAGAGCAGTTGTGATCTATCACTATGGAAACAAATTTTAGTGCCAGATTTTGCAGGTGCATGAGTTGATTTTTTTTAGCCTTATGATTTTAGTTTTAGTAGTGAATTTATCAAAATTCACCTAGTTTCCAGGTTAGTTTTCTATTTTAATATTTTAAGTCTTAATATGCAGATTCCAAAACCTCAGAATCTTAATATGCAGATTCCAAACATTTTGAGGTATTAAGAAAAACAAGGTCTTTATTCCTCTCATATGATTTGATCATATTTATTCCATCTACATTCAACCTACATATTTGTAATCCTTCAATGTATAGACCTGTCAAACTTACTTGAGTAATGATTTAGAAAATAACTGAAATTATCAGGTTTTAGCTTCCCATAATACATTTAAAAGCAGATGTTTCAAAACACTATTTGTTTTGTTTTCAAGCTGACAGTAGAACATAGCTATTTTATGTTGATAGTGTTTTCTTTTTCTTCAAATGACCCAGAGATGGCTTCACATAATTTTAAAGAGTTGTATTATTTAATCCTAGAACAGTAGGAAACCTTAGACATCTCCTCATTTAGTCAGCAAGAAAGCTGAATTATAGAGTGATTAAGAGAGCTGCTCAAGATCACTGGCTAGTGTCAAGACACCATTTCTCCCCAGAGAATCCCTGTGACGTTTCTTGTACTTTCTATAATGGGCTGAAGGCTTAAACTTTCTCCTTAAATTTCCATCTGTTTTTCCTTTAATTCTTAGTGTGTAGTTTGCCCAGACACTTCCAATTTCACCTTGATCTTCTATCTAATTTCATTCCCTGTTCCCTAGAAATGTAACTGTTTCTCATCCACAGTTTAAGTATCAAAGGCCCAGAAAGAAATCTTTCCGTTATTAACATAAAGGTGAGGTCTGGAGAGCCCAGAAGCATGAGTGTAAATACAGACCCAGAAGAGTATAGCTTGATTTCTTCAAAATCCTATCCAGAGGACCAGAAACTTCCAGGATTGCTTTCTTGTCCATTCCAAGTGTTTGTGTTCACTTGACAGTTGTCTTAGGGATGTAGTTCAACCTAGATTCTCTAGACTTGCTTTGTATATTTATAATTTTGTAAGAGGTCACAGTCAGGTCTTTAAACATAATATTTTGTTATATTAAAAGTTGCTTAGGGGGCCAAGGGCATGGTGACTCACACCTGTAATCCCAGCATTTTGGGAGGCCAAGGCAGGAGGATCACTTGAGCTCAAGAGTTCGAGATCAAGCTAGGCAACATAGTGAGACCTCATCTCTACAAAATCTAGAAAAAATCAGCCAGGCATGGTGGCACACCTGTAGTCCCAGCTACTCAGAAGGCTGAACTGGAAGGATCAGGATGGCTTGAGCCAGGAAGTTCAAGGCTGCAGTGAGCTGGGATCACACCACTGCACTCCACTCTAGATGACACAATGAGATGCTGTCTCAAAAACTTAACCAAACAAAAAAAGATAGTTCGTTTGTCAAATAAGTTTCTTCATGAAGTATATAGTACACAAACACAAAATATAGGGTTGCCCCATAAATATAATATATAATTATACCTAATATAGAATAATATAATTAGATAATACATAATCAATTACTTCCCAAAATGTATGATTACTCCAAGAATAATGTAATGAGTATAGTACAATGGCTGCCCCAGATATGTGCTATAGAGCTATAACTTATTCCATTTGAAGTCAAAAGATGAATTTGCTTATCCTGAAATTAAATTCTGTATATTTTAATGTTTTTACTAAATAACAGGTATCAATTACATATTAGATATTTTGTAAGCTTAAAGATCATATGTAATGACCATATATTTTCTTTTACAAAATTCAACATTTTACATACTGTGTACTTATTGATTTAATTAAATTTCATCTTTAAACAGTTATTTCTATAGTCACCACCTGCCTGAGGCACAGACTTTAGTAGTTAAGACAATGGCATTTGTCAAGCAATAAATGAGTTTATAGACTTTTCAAGGTGGAATTTAAATTTCAGGCATTATCAATATAATTTATATTATCAATTACCAGATTTTTTTTTTTTTTTTTTGAGACAGAGTCTTGCTCTGTTGCCCAGGCTGGAGTGCAGTGGCCGGATCTCAGCTCACTGCAAGCTCTGCCTCCCGGGTTTACACCATTCTCCTGCCTCAGCCTCCCGAGTAGCTGGGACTACAAGTGCCGCCACCTCGCCCAGCTAGTTTTTTGTATCTTTTAGTAAAGACGGAGTTTCACTGTGTCAGCCAGGATGGTCTCGATCTCCTGACCTCGTGATCTACCCGCCTCCCAAAGAATTACTAGATTTTTTAAAAAGATGTTTTCTCATTTTGAATTTTGTTTCAGTATATTTATATTGTATCATTGTTCTTTCCATTGAGAGAGAAAACTGTTTATTCTTTTAGTGACAGAAAGGATTATGAAATTTATTATGTTTTCCTCACAGAGCTAACAGTCTATCGGAAATCTTCTATTCCCTCCTTGGGAATTTTTGCATTACAATGAAAATGTAAAGCTTTACTAATTTAAAGCATCTTAAATCTGTACATTTCTCCTAGCTAGATAAATACCTACAAAAATACCACAACAAATCCCATGAAATTTAACCTTACTTATTATAGTAAATAAATACTTTTGCTATCTATACATTAAAAGATCAGGTCCACAAAAGCAAAAATATTTGTTATATAATCCAGTGTACATGAATTATGAATTTACAAATGTATATTTGGGAGTACATTTGTAGCTTAAAAACTTTGGATGTATAATATTTGTTATACATTTTTATAGACAGTTTTGCTTTGTTAAATCATTCTTCCTTTCCTTTAAAATAAAATAATGATTCTATTTAATATTTTGATGGAGTACTGTAGGATATTTTATATTTAATCCTTGTGAAAGAATACATGCTTCATATACTAGGTTATATATTTTGTGGTATCCTTATTCTTTGGAAAGATTAATTAGTTGTAAAACTTCCAAATAGCTGTACTATGATCTTGATTTCAGAAAGAAACATATTTAATGTAGTCACTAAAGTATTACTATGGATTTTTTCATTTTAAATTTTGAGAAAAATATTCTCAAATCATTAAACCTGCAGAAGAACTATCTAGGCTAAAAAATAATCTCAGCCTCACTCATATTTGCCAGAGCTCATTCCTCTCTCTCTCGGCTATTCTCACTTTGATCTTTGGCCCTCATTTCATTAATATCAGAGCATAAGATCAATTACTAGAGCAGATAAATTATTATTCCCCTAAAACAGAGCTTCATAAAAGCAACTCAAGTGAATTAGAAACAAGACATAGATCTTGTACAATTTACATTAAAGTCACTGCTTGTCTTTCACTGAGGCCCTGTACATAAAATTGATACTTATTGGTAAGGATATTTTGCATTCATTTTTTAGACTTCACCCTTTATTCTTAGCATTTCTTCTTGTTAATGATCACTTTTGCTTTGTGTACATTCATTTCAATCACAAACATCTCATGTCAGAAATTCAGCTATAGCTCTTCAGTAACTCCAAATGTTAATATTTTATTCTGATTTTTTCTACTGTGTCATATCTAAATTCTCAGATGAAAAACCAATATTGAAGAATTACCAGGCCAAATATAGAATGTGAAGAATATAGAACAACTAGAAAACAGAAGAAGGTTAAAGTCATAATTTATACTATAAAGAGAAACATGATTATATTTCTTTTGACATAAGCATATTTGACTATTAATTAAAATGATTTATGTACAAAAATTAGGTAATGTACTATAAAAATATTAAATCTGTTGGCAAATGCTAATTAAATTACAGTTAAAGAATAGTTATTTAACTGAACTCACATACTTTTCCCTGTCTAAAATTTCAAGATTGTTGAGGCTGGAGAAACTTCGTTTAAAAATAGTAAGTAGAAGAACTAGAGTACTCATCTTATTGATGACAAGTTAAAATAATCCACAAGTAAAGAAAAAAGGTTATTATAGAAAAAGGGCAAATGAGATGTTTAACTGTGTGTATTTATTTAAACTATATTTATTCATGGATTACTATATGTGAAGCACTGTGCAAGAATATGATTTACCAGATTTTTCCAGTTTTGATTTATCATATTTACCTGGTGATGCTTGCAGGTTGATCTGCACTTTATGAAAAAGATTCCTCCAGGTGCTGAAGCATCAAACATTTTAGTGGGAGAACTGGAGTTCTTGGATCGAACTGTAGTTGCGTTTGTCAGGTTGTCTCCAGCTGTATTGCTTCAAGGACTGGCTGAAGTCCCAATCCCAACCAGGTAGAGTATAAAAGCGTCTTTTGTATTTTTCTTAAACCATCTTTTTGTGGAAAGAAAATGAGGATTCAAGGAATTTTCTGTTAGAGTTTTGACTAGAAACTAATGTGAAATCCACAAAACTACTATTAATTTTTGTTTGTGGAGGAGGGGAAAAGTGCTTTAAAAATTATTCTATTCTTTCCTCCCTTCTCTCAAGCTTCTGTTTCATTTTAGGCATATTCCTCATCTCAAGGTACCCTGAAGCCATATGAATTTTTTTTTTTTTTTTTTTTTTTAATTTTGGTAAAAGAAGGGGTAACATGTTAGCTTTTTCTCAAAGGTTGCATTAAATTGTCTGCTAAAGAAAGAAAGGATCCTGTGCATGAGTGTGGTCAAATTCAGAAATAGCAAAGTTACTAAGGTTTGCTTACGCTTGAATAAGAAGGCCTTCAAAATACATGTAAGTGCCATCACTAGGATAGCATCAAATATATGTTTCAATCCTAGGCATAGTGGGCTTCCCACACACAGGGTCTGTAGAATCACTGGTAGAAGTATTATCGCAGTGTGGTTGAATCAGAGTTAAAAGTACAAATTTAATTTGATGATCGGAACTTGTTTCTCATTTAACAATAAAATAACAACTTAGGGATAATACAAACTGAATTATGCTGTTTCTCATTTTTTAGAATAAGGCTATCCATTACTAAAACTGTAAACAAAGAAAAAAAGAAAGAAAGGAAAAACAGAATATCGACTTTAGCACATTAGGTTCCAAGCAATTTACCCAGGAACCTTGTTTTCTTCCATACTCCTACCATCCGTGCGATTCCAAAATGCAGATAGCCTTCTACTCTAGTCCTTTCCTGCAGCAAAACATGTCTATTTAGGGCCCTGTTCCCATATGGCTGGTGCCCTTTGTTTGATGCTACAGCTATCTCAAAAGCTGTTAGTGCGCCTCCTCTTCCAAACATTGAATGCCTTAGCCAAGTTACTTGATGAAAAGTTCAAGTACTGTATCAACTGTAGAATATATATCCTCAATGGATCTTTGGCCTTAACTCAAAATATAGCAGATTACATAACTCCCTGCTCTGATTATGGATAAAATATTCTACAACTATGGAATACACAGCCAGGAGAGGCCTCATTTTGTAAGAGCTCAGCTGACTGGAATGGGATTCAGTGTTTAAGTACCTATGTCTGACTATGGTTTGGGGGAGGAATCTAGTTACTGTTCAGATTATAGAAAGAAGTCTGTATTTATCCTGTTTGAGGGTTATTGAGATTTCTGATACACATCAACTTTTATGTACAAAGGGAAAGGATGAACGGAGCACATGAAAGTGGCATCTGACTGTGTGATTCAGGCTATATATTTTCTATGGACAACCTGTAACCTATCCAAGGTTTCTGGGAGTCTGGGATTCATATCTAAGATGTTAAACTTGTTAATTGTAGAGTTACTATTATAGCAGTTGAAAATTTCTTTTCAGTCCGCCAAGCAGTGCCTTTGTGTTCCACCACTTAGGAAGGTGTCTGGTGAACTATGAGCAAATCATGACTCTTTATGACAATGATAGTTCTTGTATTTAAAAAGAAGGAAAAGAAAAATTCCCATGAGTAGAAAAAAGCTGTGATGGGGTTATATACCCTTATTTGAAAACTGTCCGGTTTAAGTGACCTTATTTCACACTGAGATAGCAAAATATGTGTAGAGAACAATGGAGAAAAAAATTAGGGCCACTGTAGAGCAACTGTATGAGAAGAGATTTAAAGACAAGACTATTTAGTTAGGGAAGGTGAAAAATTGAAGAAGATTAGTTGGACAAACAGAATAAAGAAAGCCATTCAGGGTTTCTAATTATCCTTTTTTGGGGAGGACAAAAGGGCATCCTGTTAATACAATGGCAGCACATAGTAGAAATGTCAGAAAATAATCTTTTAGAACTTTAAAAATAGCCCATGGAATGGAAACCTGAAAAATAGCAAGATGTACATAGGCTAGGAAGTTTCTTAGAAAGCTATTATAGTTGATAAAGCACCTAAGCACCTGCCACCAAATTAAACCATTCTTGTTTTTAATGTACCCTGGACATTTCTAAGTAGTAGAAATTGGTTGGGTTCAGTTGTCATTGACACACACACAAAAATATTGTCACATCCTCTAAAATTGTGTAATATTTGCCTCATGTAAAAACATGTATGGTCTCTAAAGATTATACCTATATGAGGAGTAAAATTATAGTAACTATTTTAGTACACCTTGTAAAGCCATTAGTCTTCATACTTAATAGCATAAACCATTTAACAAATTAACACCATAGAATGATATGGCAGAATATAGGGCATTCTTTAATTTTCACAATTTCCCAGAAGGATTGACCTTCTCAGAGACAGAACAATCACCAGTCTGCTAAAGTTAGAGTATCTATTGATTTCTTTAAAAGCACCACTCGTGATGATGAATTTGCCAAATGTTCGACCTAATTTAGATGGAATATTATAGTACACACTCTTTTTATTCCTCAGCATTATAAATAATAGATCATTAACTCCCCATTTTCTTCTACCTGGCTGATCTTTGATTCCTGACAATAATTTTTGATAATGAAAATTGCACATACACCTACTGTTTTTTGACTCTATATTTTCTCTGTTTTGCTACTGTGTTACCTTTGCCCCCTTTGAACTGTTTGCCATTTTGCATACAAGTGAGTTTTCTTCCTTCCTATTTAGAAAGGTCTAATCAGATTTTACTTTTCACACTTTCCATCTTTAAGGATCGTAGAATCCTTAAAATTCCCAATAGCAACTGCACATACTGTACAGATAACTAAACGGAGAAACACTGTGATTAAAAATCAATCAAAAAAACAGAAAACCATGCATTCCCATTGCTTGAGGATCTTAAGCATAAGAGTCAATCATGGTAAAATTTTTCAAAATAATAATGAACTATGAAAAACTATGAAAGTATTTGACATCATAATCTCCACTTTCAGTAATTCCTTTGAGATGAGTGATTCTGTATTACTAAAATTATTTTTATATTTGTCTACCTTAAAACATTTTTTCTTCTTAATTACAGATTTTTGTTCATTCTTCTGGGACCCCTGGGAAAGGGTCAACAGTACCATGAGATTGGCAGATCAATTGCAACCCTAATGACAGATGAGGTATTTATTCAAGTTCATTGGGAACATTTTCCCCCACTAGGTATACCTAAAACTTTTGGAGGTCCTCTTTTCAAGACAGTTTGTTGTGAATCAGATTTCTCTGTATTGAATCCCATTCTCCCATGTTTCCACTATAAAAATCTCCTTTAGAAAAATGTTTTCCAAAGGGCTAATAAATTAACACCCATGAATATAATATTTTAAAACTTCATAGTGTAAAGAAATTTTTTCAGTGACACTTAGAATATATTATTCATTTTCCCTTTATGGTATATGTGCTGCCAAAGTAAGCACCATTGTTAATATCCTTGGAAATATTGTTTTGAGTAAATAATTTCAAAGTCTAAAGACAGAACAATAGCAGTTTATCTGTATAGTATACATGACCCCAAAATGCACGCAACATCTGTCAACTCTCTACAGTTGCCTAAATATAGATGTTTTTAACCTGGGAGTTTGGGAACTATTAGAGAAGCTGTAGATAGATTTCAAGGGGCTTGTGATTTCTGTGATAGAGCATGTAAATTTTTCTGTGTAAAAAATTTGTATGTAGAGTTCTGGGACTGGAAAAGCTTTCATCAGCTTTTCAAACAGCTGTATGTCTCAAAAGTAGAAGATCTTTAAAGTAAGAACATAAAAGATGCATCATACCACTATTTTCCTTGACTTGGATTCTCCAACACATTATGGAAATTTGTTGTTATTGTTCACGGGAAGAGCAGATGCAGTAGATCACAGAAGGGGCATTAAATCAAAATTCAGTTGTAAATGAACAAATGGGATTATATACATCTAGATTTCATCTAAATAATTTAATAATGTTTTCATTGAAATACATGGCTGCAGATATTTGAAAATTCTGTAAAAGAGCCAATTAGTATTATATATTACTTTTCTATGTTTACAGTAGCTAAAATTTGAACTTGTTTAGGGGTTCAATATTACAAATTCTTCTATCTGTCCAAATTATGTTTTACAGTGTTATATGAATTAGTTTTGATATTTACACATAGGAAAGCAAAAGCTAGAAGAAAACATTTTGTTCCCTCAGTTTTCAAAAGGAATCAACTTAATAAGTGTATTAGTTTACCATTACTACCATAAGAAACTACCACAAATTGGGTGGCTTAAAATGACAGTAGTTTGTTTTCTCATATTTTTGAGGCTAGAAGTCTGAAGTCAAGGTGTCAGCAGAGCCACACTCCCTTCGAAGTCTCTAGGGGAGGATCCTTCCTTGTCTCTTCCATATTCTGGTGGCTCTTGGTCTTCCCTGGCTTGTGGCAACAGACCTTTGTTCTCTGTCTCTATCTTCACATGGCTTTCTCCCAGTTATCTCTGTGTGTCTTCTTATTTTCTGTTATGAAGACAGACATTTATTTGTCATTTGATTTTGGGCCCATCCTAAATACATCCAAATCAGTGAATTTAGGGCCCATCCTAATTCAGGATAATTTCATCTTGAGATACTTACCTTCATTACATCTCCAAAATCTTTATTTCAAATAAGGCCACATTCTGAGGCTCCAAGTTGATGTATATTTTGGGACGAAATTATCCAATCCACTATAATGAATAACGTATTCTATTTAGGAAATCTGCAAAAAGACAGGAGAATGAAACAAATAGGTTAATGAGGGCCATACACCTGATTTAGCAGAACTCTCTCTGAGAAAACACTCACAGTATAAAAGCTCTTAGTATTTCCATATTGATTTGTATTGGTATTCTACAATTTAAGTATTATCATTTTCACATACATTTGTTTAATATTTTATTATATTAAAGACAAAAAAATGTTTCCCCATCTAAGAAATTAGGGCATTATTTTAAGATATCTGTGGGGCATGAGACATGTGATAATGTGAGAGAGGATCCTACTGTGTCATGGAATGTACATGTACATCAATGTATCTCTCTCCTCTTCATCCTCTACTTCCCCAATTGGGAATCAACATTTTTCTCAACAGAAAGATGTCAGTTCCAAAGTTTTCTTGACTAATCAGGTGAACACAGAACAGGGAAACATCCATGTTCTATAAATTTCAGATTTAGGATGAGAAGAGAGAAGGGGCTTCCATCTATTTATTTGATTAGTGAGAGCTACCTAATTTGAGAATAAGCATCAATCATGTAATAAAGACTGAAATTTGAGCATAAGCATCAGTCACCTAATTTAAAAAATACATTTTTTCAATTATTTACACTTGAAAGTTTTAGAGCATGGCTTTAGGTAATCTTTGTAGATTATAGGATACAGAAGCAGAAACTCAACCAGAAAGCTACTCTAAAAGATAAGAGCTGTTAGTTTTAATAGGACATGTTAATTACAGCAGGACATTGATTGAATATCAAAGACTGTTTAAATATTTTTTAAAAAAGAAAACAGATTTGTATTGTTCAAAGCCCAGGTAAAGCAAGTATTCTGCTTATCTAATTGCTTTGAAGGCTATTGAATAATTGTACTAGGCCAGGTGTATTGGCTCACAACTGTAATCCCAGCACTTTGGGATCGCCAAGGTGGATGGATCACCTGAAGTCAGGAGTTCGAGATCAGCCTGGCCAACATGGTGAAACCCCGTCTCTACTAAAAATACAAAAATTAGTTGGGTATGGTGGCATATGCCTGTAGTCCCAGTTACTTGAGAGGCTGAGAGGGGAGAATCGCTTGAACCTGGAAAGTGGAAATGGCAGTGAGCCACGATTGCGTCACTGCACTCCAGCCTGGATGACGAAGCAAGACTCTGTCTCAAAAAAAAAGAAAGAAAAGAAAAAGGAAAAGAACAATTGTACTCATTAAGAATAGAATTTAATATGTTGATTCATCGTTTACTTTGGTTTAAAAAATAGTTTATTGGATTGCATTATCAAACATAAATTCCATGAGAACAGTTACCATTTTAGCATTCAGTATTCACTTTTGTGCCCTGATTTTGCCAGGTGCTCAAATAAATATTCGTTGAGCTAAGTTCTGTTTTTTTCCCCTCTCTGTACTTTGAACACTTAGTAGGTAGACTGCCTTCCTTTTGTATTTTTAGACGTATCACAGTGTCTGACCCTCAGTCAGGGTTCAATAAATTTTTAAAACATGAATCAGATACTGAATATTCTAGTCATCATACCAATATTCTATCTTGAATCAAGCCAATAATTTATTTTCTTCATTTCTGTTGAGCTTTACTAGAGATAAATCATATGATTATGCTTACCGACACTGCTACCAATGTGTTGATCCCTTCACATTCTCAAAAATTATTAAGCACCCCAAAGCTTTTGTGTACATAGATATGTTGGCATTTACCATAGGAGAACTTAAAACTGAGAAATTTTAAAAATATGTGTTTATGAATTCATTTAAAAACAACAATAGGGCAGATTCAGTGGCCCACACCTGTAATCCCAGTACTTTCAGAACCTAAGGCGAGTGGATCATTTGATGTCACAAGTTTGAGATCAGCCTGGGCAGCATGGTGAAACCCTGTCTCTACAAAATAATTCAAAAAAAAATTAGCTGCATATAATCCCAGCTGCTCAGCTATTTGGGAGGCTGAGGTGGGAGGATGACTTGAGCCAGGGAGGCAGAGGTTGCAGTGAGCTGAGATGGCACCACTGCTCTCCAGCCTGGGCAATAGAGCCAGACGTTGTCTCAAAATAAATACATAAATAACAATAGTAAAGCCATTACATGTTAGCATAAATAATACATTTTAATGAAAACAAAAACAAACAAAACACTAAGAGGTTTGTTTTCTTTTCTGGATATTTGAGCTACCAGTTTCCTCTCTCTTCTAGATCTTAAGTGAACCCTGACAGCAAACATGCAGAACACATAGTAGCTACTTGGAAGAAATACACATGAAATGAGGTCCAGGTTTACCCCATCCTTTAAAAAAAATTCTTTACTACTTAGAACAGCATGTGCTTTTGAAGCATGTACTTTTGAAGAAGTGTTGGTTCAATCTGAATCTTGAGAGTTTTGAAGGAGTAGTCTCTAGGTGATTCTGAATATTCTTAGATTCATTCATTTCTTATCATATTGCAGTCTGACTTTGGCACTGTCATTCTACTTAAACTGCTCTCAATAAAATTATCATTTACTAAGAATGTGATTACATGTTCAGTGTGACATTATTGAACATCGCATTTTTCTTTTTTCCCATAAGAACTGCTAAATTTTGTTGTGTGCATCGTTTTGACACTAAATCTCAGATTTTTTTAATTGAAAGAATTTATTTTTATACAATTTCTAGTGTCATTTAGGATAAAATCAGGAAGAAAAAAATTGTTTGGTTGCTGTCTCAACCCCCAAATCATCATCAATCTTAATTTTTTTCTTTGAATTTTTTAATATACTTTAAGTTCTAGAATACATGTGCCGAACGTGCAGGTTTGTTACATAGTGTTACATAGGTATACACATGCCATGGTGGTTTGCTGCACCCATCAACACGTCATCTACATTAGATATTTCTCCTAATGCTATCCCTCCCCTAGACTCCCACCCCTGAACAGGCCCCAGTGTGTGATGTTCCCCTTCCTGTGTCCGTGTGTTCTCGTTGTTCAGCTCCCATTTATAAGTGAGAATATGCGGTGTTTGGTTTTCTTTTCCTTTGTTAGTTTGCTGAGAATGATGGTTTCCAGCTTCATCCATGTCCCTGCAAAGGACATGAACTCATCCTTTTTTATGGCTGCATGCTATTCCATGGTGTATATGTGCCATATTTTCTTTATTCAGTCTGTCACTGATAGGCATTTGGTTTGGTTCCAAGTCTTTGCTATTGTGAATATTGCTGAAATAAACATACATAGTAGTATGTTTATATCTTTATAGTAGAATGTATCTTTATAGTAGAATTATTTATAATCATTTTGGTATATACCCAGTAATGGGGTTGCTGGGTCAAATGATATTTCTGGTTCTAGATCCTTGAGGAATCGCCACACTGTCTTCCACAATGGTTGAACTAATTTACACCCCACCAACAGTGTAAAAGTGTTCCTATTTCTCCACATTCTCTACAGCATCTGTTGTTTCCTGACCTTTTAATGATTGCCATTATAACTGGCATGAGATGGTATCTCATTGTGGTTTTGATTTGCATTTCTCTGATGACCAGTGATGATGAGCTTTTTTTCTTGTTTTTTAGCCACATAAATGTCTTCTTTTGAGAAATTTCTGTTCATATCCTTTGCCCACTTTTGCTGTGGTTGTTTTTTTCTTGTAAATTTGTTGAAGTTCTTTGTAAATTCTGGACATTAGCCATTTGTCAGATGGATAGATTGCAAAATTTTCTCCCATTCTGTAGGTTGCCTGTTCATTCTGTTGATATTTCTTTTGCTGTGCAGAAGTTCTTTAGTGTTATTAGCTCCCATTTGTCAATTTTGGCTTTTGTTGCCATTGCTTTTGGTGTTTTAGTCATGAAGTCTTTGCCCATGCCTGTGTCCTGAATGGTATTGCCTAGATTTTCTTCTAGGGTTTTTATGACTTTAGGTCTTATATTTAAGTCTTTAATCCATTTTGAGTTAATTTTTGTATAAGGTGTAAGGAAGGAGTCCAGTTTCAGTTTTCTGCGTATGGCTAGCTAGTTTTCCCATCACCATTTATTAAATAGGAATCATTCCCCATTGCTTGTTTTTGTCAGGTTTGTCAAAGATCAGATGGTTTTAGATGAGTGGCATTATTGCTGAGGTCTCTGTTCTGTTCCATTGGTCTACGTATCGGTTTTTCATACAAATGCCATGTGGTTTTTCCACATAGTATAGTTTGAAGTCAGGTACTGTGATGCCTCCAGCTTTGTTCTTTTTGCTTAGGATTGTCATGGCTATGCGGGCTCTATTTTTGGTTCCATATGAAATTTAAAGTAGTTTTTTCTAATTCTGTGAAGAAAGTCAATGGTAGCTTGATGGGGATAGCATTGAATCTATAAACTACTTTGGGCAATATGGCCATTTTCACGATATTGATTCTTACTATTCATGAGCATGGAATGTTTTTCCATTTGTTTGTGTCCTGTCTTATTTCCTCGAGCAGTGGTTTGTAGTTCTCCTTGAAGAGGTCCTTCACATCCCTTGTAAGTTGGATTCCTAGGTATTTTATTCTCTTTGTAGCAGTTGTGAATGGGAGTTCACTCATGATTTGGCTCTCTGTCTGTTATTGGTGTATAGGAATGCTTGTGATTTTTGCACATTGATTTTTTATCCTGAGACTTTGCTGAAGTTGCTTATCAGCTTAAGCGGATTTGGGGCTGAGACAAAATAATATCATGTCATTATTTCCTTCTCTTGCCTGGTTGCCCTGGCCAGAACTTCCATACTATGTTGAATAAGAGTGGTGAGAGAGGGCATCCTTGTCTTGTGCCGGTTTTCAAAGGGAATGCTTCCAGCATATTCAGTATGATATTGGCTGTGGGTTTCTCTTAAATAACTTATTATTTTGAGATCTGTTCCATCAATACCTAGTTTATTGAGAGTTTTTAGCATGAAAGGGTGTTGGTTTTTATTGAAGGTCTTTTCTGCGTCTATTGGATAATCATGTGGTTTTTGTCATTGGTTCAATTTATGTGATGGATTACATTTATTTATTTCTGTGTGTTGAACCAGCCTTGCATCCCAGGGATGAACTGGACTTGATCGTGGTGGATAAGTTTTTTGATGTGTTGCCGGATTTGGTTTGCCAGTATTTTATTGAGGATTTTTGCATCGATGTTCATCAGGGATATTGGCCTGAAATTTTCTTTTTTTGTTGTGTCTCTGCCACATTTTGGTATCAGGATGATGCTGGCCTCATGAAATGAGTTAGGGAAGAGTCCTTCTTTTTCTTGTTTGATATAGTTTCAGAAGGAATAGTACCAGCTCCTCTTTGTACCTCTGATAGAATTCGGTTATGAATCCATCTGGTCCTGGGCTTTATTTGGTTGGTAGGCTATTAATTACTACCTCAATTTCAGAACTTGTTATTGGCCTCTTCCAGGATTCAACTTCTTCCTGCTTTAGTCTTGGGAGGGTGTATGTGTCCAGGAATTTATCCATTTCTTCTAGATTTTCTAGTTTATTTGTGTAAAGGTGTTTATAGTGTTCTCTAATGGTAATTTGTATTTCTGTGGGATCAGTAATGATCCCACATTTTTTATTGTGTCTATTTGATTCTTCTCTCTTTTCTTCTTTATTGTCTGGCTGGCAGTCTATCTATTTTGTTCATCTTTTCAAAAAACCAGCTCTTGAAATCATTGATATTTTGAAGGGTTTTTTGTGTCTGTATCTCCTTTAGCTCTGCTCTGATCTTAGTTATTTCTTGTCTTCTGCTAGCTTTTGAATTTGTTTGCTCTTGCTTCTCTAGTTCTTTTAACTCTGATGTTAGGGTGTCAAATTTAGATCTTTCCTGCTTTCTCCTGTGGGCGTTTGGTGCTATAAATTTCCCTCTAAACACTGCTTCAGCTGTGTCCCAGAGATTCTGGTATGTTGTGTCTTTGTTCTCATTGGTTTCAAAGAACTTATTTATTTCTGCCTCAATTTCGCTATTTACCCAGTAGTCATTCAGGAGCCGGTTGTTCAGTTTCCATGTAGTTATGTGGTTTTGAGTGAGTTCTAATTTGATTGCACTGTGGTCTGAGAGACTGTTTGTTAGGATATGTGTTCTTTTGCATTTGCTGAGGAGTGTTTTACTTCCAATTATGTGGTCAATTTTAGAATAAGTGTGATGTGGTGCTAAGAAGAATATATATTCTGTTGATTGGGGGTGGAGAGTTCTGTAGATGTCTATTAGATCTGCTTGATCCAGAATTGAGTTCCAGTCCTGAATATCCTTGTTGATTTTCTGTCTCGTTGATCTGTCTAATATTGAGAGTGGGGTGTTAAAGTCTCCCACTATTATTGTGTGGGAGTCTAAATTACTCTTTGTAGTTCTTTAAGAACTTGCTTTATGAATCTGGGTGCTCCTGTATTGGGTGCATATATATTTAGGATAGTTAGCTCTTCTTTTTTTTATATTTATTTATTT
>NW_016817076.1:233513-260758 GCF_001698545.2 Rhinopithecus bieti | reverse complement strand
CTTAAAGCGCAGTATTGGGGTGGGAGTTACCCGATTTTCCAGGTGTTGTGTGTCTCAGTTCCCCTGGCTAGGAAAACGGATTCCCTTCCCCCTTGCGCTTCCAGGTGAGGCGATGCCTCGCCCTGCTTCAGCTCTCGCTGGTCAGGCTGCAGCAGCTGACCAGCACCGATTGTCTGGCACTCCCTAGTGAGATGACCCCAGTACCTCAGATGAAAATGCAGAAATCACCGGTCTTCTGTGTTGCTCGCGCTGGGAGTTGGAGACTGGAGCTGTTCCTATTCGGCCATCTTGCTCCCCCGCAGTTAGCTCTTCTTGTTGCATTGATCTCTTTACCATTAGGTAATGTCCTTCTTTGTCTTTTTTGATCTTTGTCAGTTTAAAACCTGTTTTATTGGAGACTAGGATTGCAACCTCTGCTTGTTTTTTGCTTTCCATTTGCTTGGTAAATGTTCCTCCATCCCTTTATTTTGAGCCTGTGTGTCTTTGCCCATGAGATGGGTCTCCTGAATACAGAAACTGATAGGTCTTGACTCTTTATCCAATTTGCCAGTCTGTGTCCTTTAATTGGGGCATTTAGCCCATTTATATTTAAGGTTAATATTGTTATGTGTAAATTTGATCCTGTCATTATGATGCTAGCTGGTTTTTTTGCCCATTAATTGATTGCCCGCAGTTTCTTCATAGTGTCAATGGTCTTTACAATTTATTGTGTTTTTCAGTGGAAGGTACCAGTTTTTCCTTTCCATATTTAGGACCTCCTTCAGGAGCTCTTAAAAGGCAGGCCTGGTGGTGACAAAATCTCTCAGCATTTGCTTGTCTGTAAAGGTTTTATTTCTCCTTCGCTTATGAACTTAGTTTGGCTGGATATGAAAGTCTGGGCTGAAATTTCTTTTCTTTAAGAATGTTGAATATTGGCCCCCACTCTTTTCTGTCATGTAGGGTTTCTGCAGAGAGATCCACTGTTAGTCTGATGGGTTTCCCTTTGTTGTTAACCCGACCTTTCTCTCTGGCTGCCCTTAATATTTTTCCCTTCTTTTCAACCTTGGTGAATCTGATGATTTTGTGTCTTGGGGTTGCTCTTCTCGAGGAGTATCTTTGTAGTGTTCTCCGTATTTCCTGAGTTTGAATGTTGGCCTGCCTTGCTCAGTTGGGGAAGTTCTCCTGGATAATGTCTTGAAGAATGTTTTCCAACTTGGTCCTATTCTCCCCACCACTTTTAGGTACACCAATCAAATGTAGGTTTGGTCTTTTCACATGGTCCCATATTTCTTGGAGGCATTTTTCATTCCTTTTCATTATTTTTTCTCTAATCTTGTCTTCATGCTTAATTTTATTAACTAGATCTTCACTCTCTAATATCCTTTATTCTGCTTGCTTGATTCAGCTATTGATACTTGTGTATGCTTCACAAAGTTCTTGTGTTGTGGTTTTCAGCTCCATCAGCTCATTTATGTTCTTCTCTAGCTGGTTATTTTAGTTAGCAATTCCTCTAACCTTTCTTCAAGGTTCTTAGCTTCCTTGTCTTGGGTTAGAAAATGATCCTTTAGCTTGGAGGAGTTTGTTATTAACCACCTTCTGAAGCCTTCTGCCAATTCATCAAATTCATTCTCCATCCAGTTTTGTTCCCTTGCTGGCAAGGAGTTGTGATCCTTTGGAGGAGAAGAGGCATTCTGGTTTTGGAATTTTCAGCCTTTTGCACTGAAAACGTTCTTTTTTAAATTAAACCAATAGTCTAGTGAAAAGACAGACTAACATATAAAAAGTAAAATATATGGCCTGTGGTGATAAGTGCTGTGAAGGAAATAATCGTGAAAGCAGAAAAGGGAGGTAGAGGTGGGCTGGGGAGAGTTACAAGTTAAAATAAAGTGGTCAGAGAAGATTTTACTGAGGAGATATTTTAGCAAAGATCCTAAAGGAAGAAAGAGAGCGACCTATGTAGTTACCTGAGGGGAGAGCTTTCCAAGCAAAAGGATAAACAAGGCCAAGGGCTTTGGGACAGGAGTGTGCCTGGAACATCTGGGGAACAAAGAGGACAACATGGCTGGGCAGAAGTGAGAAATGGAGGGAGCAGTAGGGGAAGAGGTCAGAGAGGTTATTGGATGGGGGTCAGTCTGTACTGGGTATTTGTAGGTCATATAAGGACACTAAGTGAGTTGGGAAGCAAACAGAAGGTTTTTATTAGAGTTGACATGATTTGTCTTACATTTAACAATGTCCGCTGGGCGCGGTGGCTCATGCCTGTAATCCCAGCACTTTGGGAGGCTGAGGTGGGCAGATCACCCAAGGTCGGGAGTTAGAGACCAGCCTGACCAACATGGAGAAACCCCGTCTCTACTAAAAATACAAAATTAGCTGGACATGGTGGCACATGCCTGCAATCCCAGTTTCTCAGGAGACTGAGACAGGAAAATGACTTGAACCTGTAAGGTGGAGGTTGTGGTGAGTCGAAATTGCACCACTGCACTCAAGACTGGGCAACAAGAGTGAAACTCCATCCAGAAAAAAAAAGAAAAAAGAAAAATTGTCACTTGGCTGCTGTGTTTAGAATAGACCATGGAGGAGCACGGATGAAAGCAGAGAGACCACTTCAGAGGTGATTGCCACAGTGTAGGCAAGCAGTGCTGGTGAGAGAGAAATCAGTGCAGTTCCAATCCAAATTCCAACAAGATTTACTGAGGAACTTGAAAAGCTTATTCTAATATCCGAAAGAACTATCAGAAATATCTGAAAATCCAAGAATAGTAAAAACATGCTTGAAAGAAAATGAAATAAAACCTCATGTGCTGGAATTTCTTCCTAATTCCTTGTTGAGAACTTTTCTCCTTAATTTTTCATTCTGGTTTCTTCATCACAAATTTTTTCCTCCTTCCTATGTCATTTCTATCTGTTCACAAAGATGATGTAGAATCTCCTATCTTATAAGAAGAAGCAAATGAAAGGAAGCAAGGAAGAGGAGGAGAGGAATGGAAACAGAGAGGGAAGAAAGAAAGGCATTTATTGGTGGTATGAATTTGGACAAGTTAAATAACCTGAACTCTCTCTGCCACAGTTTCCTCATCCTTAAACCGGGAATGATAATAATTGTACTTATTTCATGTGTTTTTGTGATTAGTATATACTTATTGCCTACTATATATTAGAGATAAGGTGGTAGAAATTAAAGACATGGTCACTGGCCTCATAGAACAACCCTGAAATCATCCTTGACTGCTTTAATTCTTTCACATCCCAAATCCAATCTATCAGCAAATCTTCCTGGGTTAACTTTCACAGTAGATCCAGAATTTACCACTGTAGTTCTCATTTTCTGCACTGTTACCCCCTGGCTTCCACTGTCATCACTGGGTTCATGTCACCATTATTATTCTATTATTGCAATAGCCTCTTTTTTTTTTTTTTCTGCCCTTACCCCACTTCATCCTATTCTCAACACAACAGCTAGAGCAATCCCTCTTCTGCTGAAGACCTTCTAATGGCTTCCTAGCTCATTCAGAGTAAAAGTCTAAGTTCTATGATGACCTACAAAGTCCTACAAGATGTCCTTCCACCTCCTCCACCTTGCCTCTTAGACGTCATCTGCTACTTTCCTTCTTGCCACTTCTCAAAGCATACTCCACACTGGTAATTCTGTCTGCCTGGAAAGCTCTTGTTCCTGATAATGATAGGGCAGGCATCCTTACCTTCTTCAGGTCCTTGCTGAAATGTCTACTCATTAAGACCTTCCTTAATCACCTTACTTAAAATTGCAACAGTCCCCAGTCATACCCTTATTCCCCTTTTCTGCTTCATTTTTCTCCATAACACTTTCCATCGTCTACCAAAATATACACTCATTTATATTGTTTGTTTTCCATCTCATCCCTCCCCTTAGAATGTAAGCCCCATGAGGGGGTGAATTTTTCTTGGTTTTGTTCACTGCTCTAGCACTAGCACTTAAATAGTTTGATAAATATTTACTGAGTGAACGTTCAAAGCTCATATTTTATCAGAGAAAACAGGCATTAAACAACTAATTATATAATTAATAATTAATTATAATGAATAATTATAATTACAGTGAAAGCTGTCAAGAAGGAGATGATGTTAAGATTATTAACAAAGCATATCATCTTGTTTGAGAAGGGGGTCAGGGAAGTCAGGGGGTCAACTGAAATCAGACTGTTAGGTTAGCTAGACAAAGAAAAGGTAGAAGAGGAATGTAAAATAATTAGGTTAGTGATAACACTGGTAATAGGGAAACAATAGTAAGTACTATGTATGATTTAAAATTAAACAAATTATGGCATCTATACCTTTAGGAAGCTTTAAAATAATAGGAAATCTGTTGTCCTGGATGAATTTGGATATTCGTCTACATAAAACAGGGTATAGGATCATGTGATCTTTCAAAGCAGTTTTCTAATTAAATGTGATCAAATTAAGAAAGATTTCAAGAGAGTTGTTACTAACAGGAAAAGAGTAGAGTTGCTAAACTCTCATTGAAGACTAAGAACTTTTGCAATTCTTAAGTGTTCCAGTTAGGTCTCAGGGCCATGTAACCATCTTTAGAAGAGGCTTGTGGCATGGAAATCTGTATTTTAATATTTGAAAATCTCCTTCTCAAAATACAACTAAACCATTAATAGATCTTTGATATTTTTGTATTATCCTAAGCAAAGTCTGTTTATCAGACCAATAATGTTTTGTGAAGTGTTCTTAGTTGGAAAGTCAAGAAAAAGCTTTCTAAAATGATCATTATTACTTAGCAGTTTATATTGAGTATCAAACCAGAGATGGAAACAAACGTCTGAAAGTAGAATAGAATATTTGAAAGCAGGATTTTCCTGGCAATTTTGGGACATTTGGTCACTGTAGTTTAGGCCAGCATAAAGAATACTATAGGAGTCCCTAATCTCAAATACTTGTATCATTTCATCCCAAGTGAAATTTAAAGTTTCAGAAATATTTATATTATGTTCAGTGTAAATCAATTTTTTCTCATCTTTATTTTTATTTTCCACACTTACTATATTAAGTACATAATTCCTGTGTATGTTAAGATAAATTAGGTTAGGCTGCAGGAATAACCAACTAAAATATTAATGGCTTAAAACAATAAGGGTTTATTTCTATCATGCTGAATGTTCATCAAGATCTAGGAGAGAGACTCTGCTCATTATAATCACTTAGGCTTCCTGCGCTTATAGAAGCTCTATCTGTACCTGTGTTTTCTCAGTCACTAAACCAGAAAAAAAGCAATGTGATAAATCACACATTGGTACTCATAACTTCCATTCAAAAGTGACATATGTACACCCAAGTAGAATATACCTAATCCAAATATCAAAGAAGGCAAAGAAGTACAATCTTACCAGGTGGTCTGTAAGAAAACCTAGAATATCTGTGAACACCCTAAATGACTAATATAGCACATGTGTGTGGAGGGGAAGTGGAGAGGATAAGTACGAAATGTAACTCATACTTTGTGTGGAAATACACTTTCTGTACTGCGAAGATATAATGTGTAGTTGGCCCTCTGTATCTTCAGGATCTGTACTCTTGAACTTAACTAACTGCAAATCAAAAATATTTGAAAAGTCAGGGTGCAGTAGCTCACACCTATAATCCCAGCACTTTGGGAGGTCAAGGTGGGGGATGGTTTGGGACCAGGAGTTCAAGACCAGCCCAGGCAACATAGCAAGACCCTGTCTCTACAATAATTTTTTTAAAAAATTAGCCAGGTTTTGTGGTACACACCAGTAGTCCCAGCTACTCAGAAGATAGGAGCTTAAGCAGGAGCTTAAGCCTAGGAGTTCAAGGCTGCAGTAAGGTATGACTATGCCACTGCATTCCAGCCTGCATGACAGAGTGAGACCCTGTCTCTAAAACAAAATCAAAATATTCCAGGGGGGGGACAATAAAAAATAACAATGTTACAATAAAACCATATGCATAAAATTATACAGTATAACAACTATTTATATAGCATATACATTGTATAGATATTATAATAATCTAGAAATGATTTAAAGTACAGATGCTTCTCAACTTTCAATGGGGGGTTATGTCCCCCCATTGAAAATACCATAAGTGGAAACTATGTTTTTGACTTATGATGTTTTCAACTTGTGATAGATTTATCCAGACTTAACCCCATTGAAAGTTGAGGAGCCTACTCAATGCATGTCACTTTTGCACCATCATAAAGTCAAAAGATTGCAAGAGAAACTATAGAAAGTTGGGGACCCTCTAAATACAGGAGAATATGCATAGGTTATGTGCAAATACTGCTCCATTTTATATAAGGAACTCAAGTATCCATAGATTTTTGGTATCTGCAGGGAATCCTGGAACCAGTCCCCCAAAGATACTGAGGAATGACTATATATCCAGAAAATACTAATTTATAACCTCAGTATTATTTTCAAAGTTGAAATAAAATTAACCCTTTAAATTAATTTATTTATGCCAGGGTATAAATACTGCTGAAATTTCCAACACATTTTACAAATTTTATTTCTATTTTAAGCAAAGACTTCCTCCAGGAATGATTTTCCCGCACATAAATAACTTTTGCCTAATTCTAGTTTAATGAGCTTCCTTTCATTCTCCTTTTCCTTTCCCTTACTCCTTCCCTCTAGAAATTTCAACATTCATCTGACATCATAAGAAAAATAGTTACCTATATGGATCCATAAAATAAATTATAATATTTTACATTATAAACTTCTTTAGAGTCAGAGCTGTCTGTTTCTTCAAATTGTTATAATCACGTGAGATCACTGTGTTGAAAACACTGAACACATTAATATTTTATAATTATTTTTAAACTATAAATAATATTTCTATTTCTTCTAAAGGTATTTCATGATGTTGCTTATAAAGCTAAAGATCGTAATGACTTGGTATCAGGAATTGATGAGTTTCTGGATCAGGTTACTGTTCTCCCTCCTGGAGAATGGGATCCAAGCATCCGAATAGAGCCTCCCAAAAATGTACCTTCCCAGGTATGTATATTTGAAGACATTCTTTGAAATTGAATATTTTTTGTCTTTTAAATGCATGTTTCAGAATAGCATAATCCATCAAGAAGATTCAAATGATTTAAATGATAGCCTCGAAGGCAGAAGGGGCATGAAGTTACAAGATATTTCTTAATACTCTCCAACACACATCACTGAGAAACTTGGCAGTTTGATGACAACCTACTAATCAAACAGTGCCATATGCCTGCAAAGATTTTAGCCCCTACTTAACATGTATTATACAAGAGGAAGATTAAAATTTTAATAACAATATAAAATATGGCCTGAGAGAAAGCCCATTACTGTCCTTCTATGTTTTGATACATCACTTTGAAATTGGCAAGCATTAGGAAAATTCAAAGACATGACTTAATCACATTATGTAGAAAACTCCATATTTATTACTGCTAATCACAGTAAATATTGGGAAGATCTTAAAATTGTAATTCTTATATTTGTATTACTTTTGTGTGGATGTATGATATAAAGTTTTTTTAATTTTGCTTATGAACATGTAATGGATATTTTACCCATCATACAATCCAGAAAGATAGAAATATAAAGCACTGCTATTTTCTAGGGTCACTTTTTAAATTGCAGTCATGACTATTAAGAATGATGACCAAATGTTTGTTAAGCTCACTCCTCACACTGCCACCTCTATGCCTACTGAATCTGCCTCCCACAACCTTCCCAAGTTGTTATGTATTTAGTCTTGCCTTTGGCCTTTGCCCTGCAGAGTTCAGCCTGGTCTGACTCTGCTGCCCTATTGGAAGTGACAGATAGTCTAATTGACCCAGCCCTGGAATTAGAAATTTTCCTGCTTTGCCAGAGGTGGGCAAATGAGCAGTTGTACCACTCAACCATGAGTACTTAAAAAGGGTATCTCAATTTCACTGTCAATTTAAAGAAACTCTATGGATACCTCATTTTATATTTTCATTTTGAAGTCATTTCATAATTATTAAAGACTATTTCCTTTTCTCAAAACTTACCATTTTGTGATTCTGTAACTGCTACCACATATTTCAGTTGATCTATTACTAAAATAAAAACAGTTGCCTAATAATTAATTATAGGGGTTATAGATTGTCTCATTCCTGTACTTGTAGAATATATCTTTATACTAATGATATTAGAAAAGGCAATATAATGCTTCCTGAATATGTAGAAACTCCTTAATTAATATTATTTGGAGAAATTCAGCAAAATATTAACACATTCAGAATGAGGCTTTAAAATTCACTATAACACCAATTAGCTATTGAAACATTAAAGATGAAGTTAAGTGTTTTTGAAAACAGCTTTGTGAACAATAATGTTTTTGAGGCAAGTTGAGTGATGGCAGGCCAATATTGTTTATGATTTTATGACACCCTTTAAAATCAGAATTAATTATTGGATTCTGGGTATTGAGAGGCAGTCGTAAAAAGAACATCGAATTAAGAATTAAGGCATCTGGATTCTGCAATTATCTATATATATATGGCCTTGAACAAATGTTTTAACTTCTCTGTTGATGCTCTATATAAGCACTCTCCAATAGTCTTCCACTATAATGGAAATATTCTATATCTATGCTGTCTAGTAATCAGGCCACTAGTAAGCATTAGAAATGTTGCTACTGTAACTAAAGAACAGAATTTTTCATTTTAATTACCATAAATGTAAATAGACATATGCAATTTGTGGTTATCATATAAGACAGCATAGTTCTATACAACAAATTTGAATTTCAGATATGCTTTATGCTTCTTTTCAACATTCATGTTTTAAAAAAGTATGTTGTGATCGAATAATAGATAGCATGAGGCTATGTTTTCTATTAGATGGAGTGAAATGAGTTAATATGTATTAAACATTCTGACCTCATACTCATTCAAATTTTTTTTTTTTTTGAGATGGAGTCTTGCTTTGTCGCCCAGGCTGGAGTGCAGTGGCGCGATCTCGGCTCACTGCAAGCTCCGCCTCCCGGGTTCATGCCATTCTCCTGCCTCAGCCTCCCAGTAGCTGGGACTACAGGCACCCGCCACCACGCCCGGCTAAGTTTTGTATTTTAGTAGAGAACGGGGTTTCACCGTGTTAGCCAGGATGGTCTTGATCTCCTGAGCTCGTGATCTGCCTTCCTCAGCCTCCCAAAGTGCTGGGATTACAGGCGTGAGCCACTGCGCCCTGCCCAAATATTTTTACCATTGAGATAATTTCCATCTTTTTTATTCATTTGAAATGTGCAAATCCCAGCATTTTAAATACTTTTTTTCCTTTCAGTTAAGAGAAGATTAACCTGTCACCTCCAGTGATAACTGTGAAAATATTCATTAGAACTTTGCGTCAGTCATTAAAATCATTCCCTTTTGTGTACCCTCAACTTATTTGCTCTTCTCTCATATCATGTACTTGCTTATCAAAACCATAACCCTATGAGAATTCAACACTTCACTCTGTACCGCACTGATGAAGCTGAAGCTGAAGGAAAACATGTAACTACACTGACTGGTCTCACATAAATTCATGACCACATACCTTAAGTGAGCCCTTCGTGTTGCAGGTTCATCATACTACACTTCCCTAGTCCAATCATTCTCACTTGATGACTATTTCACACTTATTCTTCTCTCCTCAAGCCTTCAGCGCATCCTTTCTGACCCTCACTCTCATATGCTGATGTGCCTTTTACTTCCCTAAGAAATTTGAAACAATCAAAAAAGAACTCCTATAGATTGCTACCATCATACCTACCCACCGGCCAGCATCTGCATCCACATACTCTGCCTTCCTGTTCATTACTATTGAACTAGCCAAAGTCAGCCTTCTACTTGTGCACTGGAAAGAGCCTCTCTCTTCACATCTACTCAAGAGCACAACTCTACCAATTCTCCTCTTTCTCTTCTATATCATCAAATCTTTTTTTCTGTATTTTATCACTTTTATTAGCATACAACATACTATTAAATTTACCAATCTTAAATAAAAGAACTCTCTTGATACCACTACCCAGCCTGCCACTCTTATTCATTCCCTTTTGCAACAAAATGCCACAGAAGAGTTCTCTACGCTACTTGCCTCCAGTTACTCTCCTCCAATTCTCTTTTAACACTCCCTCCAAGAGGCTTTTGCCCCTATCACTTCGCTAAAATATGCACGTGAACAATGATCTCCACAATGCTAAGTCCCATGGTCAATTCTCAACCTGCATTTTATCTAACTTATCAATGAACAGCATTTAAGAGTTAATGACTCCCTTTTCCTTAATACATGTTCCTTACTTGGCTCCCAAAACATCACCTTCTGTTAGTTTCGTCATTGTAAAATAGAGTTAATTTATCTAGTCAGTAGTATTCTCCCAGAAGACCACATAATAATACTTGCTTTCTGAGACTTGTGAAAGCTATGAATTGTTTTCCTAGGTGATTGGGAAATAGGTATTGAGGGTAATTCTTAAATCCCTTTATTAATGTATCCTATTTACCTGTAAAGACAGTTCCTTCATCAGTTAACAGATGCTTCTCTTTTATCTTTGAACTTTAGTCTTATTGCGTCCATCCATTTATCTGGGGAAATTGTTAAAATATTAAGCAATAAACTTTCTTATACTGTATATTTTTCAAAACCTTTTTTATGTGTTAAACCTGTGTCATTCTACCTAGATGTCTCCTGGTAAGTGAGATCAGTTTATGAGTCACTTTTGTTTTTCATGTTTACACTAATTATATTTTGGAATGGTGATCAAGTAAAAATCGTAATTTCACCACTTAAGATTTTTTCCTATTATCCTTTGAAGTGCTTTTGAATACATTGGTGTGCTCTAAGATCACCATAGGTAGGATTTTAGGTAGAAATTTCTGATTTAAAAAAAAATCATATTCACCAACAAAAGTGGGTGGAATAGACCTTTGGGAAAACAATACTTACCTGAATCTCCACTAATTTGTCATTGGTTAAATTAGATGCCTCCTTTTTTACAATCGTCTTTGACACTATGAGTTAGAGAGACCCATACTGTAAACTATTTACTGGGTAGAAAGATACTAGCTGGAATCACACAGGGAAATATACTTTAAAAATAGTGATGATGGTTACTGTTCTTTGAACAATTAAACTATGCCAGGCATATAACACCACCATACTTAACACCTCCTCACGCCAACCTACCCGCATCCTGATCTCTCTCTTTCCCCTTCCCTTACTTCATTTTTCTTCATAGCTCCCACCTGTACCTGATATTTTAAGGTTATTGTCTCTTTTCACTAACAGGATGCTTTTTCTTGCCTACCTTTGCAGCTCTAGCATTCATTACAATGAATGGCACACACTAGGCACTTAGTATTAGTTGAAAGAATAAATAAGTGTCCATCATCTTATTTAATTCTCTTAGCCACACTATAAGATAGATACTGATGTTACTCCCAGTAGACAGAGGAAGAAACTAACACTTTAAAAGGCTAAATAACTTCCCAGATGTCAAGCAACAAATAAGTACAGAGCCTAGGTTCTCAGCTATTTTGCATATTGCTTCAAGGAAAATGAACTGTTATTGTTATTTACAACTAACACCTGAAATTAAAATAAAACAAAACACACGAACAAAGAAACTCTCCACAGGAGAAGAGGAAGATTCCTGCTGTGCCAAATGGAACAGCAGCTCATGGGGAAGCAGAGCCCCACGGAGGACATAGTGGACCTGAACTCCAGAGAACTGGAAGGTTAGTGAAAATCACTTCTATGGAACTTCAAGGACCAAATGACATACCATTCTTCTCTGTTAGGAATTGCTATTTTGGGATCTAATTTATTTTATACTTTTAATAGCTGCTTTTTGAGGATGAAAATGCCAATTAGTTTGATTTCTCTGAAGTTGCTAATGATTATCATTACTGTTAAACTAAAACAGTGGAGACACCCTTCTATTATACTTTACCTAGTCTTTCATTTTGCTGTGCATAAAATGCATTCCCAGATTCTTAGAATGAAAAGGAAAACCGTCAATTGACCCTTCCAAAAGAACCCATTGAAAGCTTCAAGTTCAAGATAGAAATAAAACTAAATACCAACAACTCAGTCTTGTAGGCCCTATCTCATTAAATGCAAGTAGGATGTATATAATGGTATTTTTTATTTTTATGGCTGTGATTTGAAAGAGCTATATGATTTATTTTTCTAATCACACATCTTTGAAGAGATGAAAGCTTCAATTTATTTCTTAAAATGGTGCTTTATGGGTTTTTTTGACAGCTTGTCTCTCTCTAAGCAATGTGTGAGCAGAAAATCAGAAACCCTTGGGTGGGTCTCTCTTCAGGGAATATGTGTATAGCCTCCATTATAATTAAAGGCAGTTGCAAAGACTTTGCAGGATTGGTGCTCCCCCGCCTCAAGGCCATTTTCTGTACTGCTTGCAATGTGTCCTCTAAGCTGACTTTCCAGTTCCTGAGCACTCTGCGTTTTAATTCTGTGTTCTTTCCATTTATCTATGTGTTGTCTCTGAGGAAATGTCCTTTAATGTCTTCCTCAGGCTTGATACCTAATTTGAGATGGTTCAAACAATTTTTTCCTTTTCCCTTCACTGGAACCTTTGTTACTCATTTTGTTTGCTTTCATACTTTTGAATGCTGTCTTTTTATTTTTGGTGGTATTTTTTTCTCTTTCTCAGGTGTAACATGCCACATAGCTTAGATTTTTTTCGAAGTTCACTTTTCCTTACTGCTTCCTAAATCCTCCCAGGTCACCAATATCCGGTATCTTCGCTTCTCCAGAGTTCTTCCACAGATTCTGTTGCTGACATGACTTGAAGTATCCATTACTCATCTGCTCTCCTGGAGTTGCTGGTGTACATCTGGGCTGCTCTTGCACTGTTCTCTGTAATGAACTCCCACTTCCGGATTTAGATTTTTACTGCTAAAAACACATTTATTACACAGTACTATAACAACTATTCAGACTAATGTATGCTCTAATAAGTAATTGATTAGAATCAATGGTCTAATATAAAGTGCTATCAAAACTATAAATATTAATTACTAATTAATAGCTCATAACCACCTCAAATTCTTTTTGGGATTAGGTGGGATATAAATCATGAATGCCTAAATAGACTGGTAGAGTAAATCTGTTTTGAATTGTGACTTTGATAAGTTAACAAATTATTCAGAAATGATCCCCAAAATAAAAAAAAAATATGTGTATGTTTTACTAAACATGGGTAGAGAAGCCTAAGGTGATCTTTATGTGTACAAATATTTCACAGGTTCTCTGCAAGCTTCTCTGAGTTTCAAATGTCCTTTTATTCAATTGAAGTTTCATTCTTCTCAACCCTCTCCTACTCCATAGCTCTCTGATGGACCCAATCATAGGAAAATATAGTGATCTTATACCTGCATAATAGTAGAATAGTTACTATTAGGTAATGATTACAGATAAATCAGATCAGAGAAATTACATGGTAAAATATTTTAATTATTCATAATATATACATCTTTTATTTCAAATTCTAACCAGAATATTTTTCTAAAAAGAACAATCCTTTCTGAGGTGATTCTAGGACTGCCAAATGAATATTCCTATATATAAAATAAATAAGAAAAATGTAACAGTTTTGTGTGATCCAAGTATACTCAGCATGCTGGCAGTTTATTGGAGCATAAGTTTTTTTCGCCATTAACATTAACCTTCATGTAGGAACTTACTCATAGTCTTATTCATTTTGCTATCACATCATTATTCCATGGAACAAAACAACTTACAGTAGCCAAATGTTAAGTCTGCATACTGTTATTAGATGTTCATAAAATGAGAATACCTACTTATTAATGCTCTCATTTCTAATAGATTTTTTAAAAAGCTCTCAAATTTAAAGCATCATTTCACAGTTTAATACTTTTCCCCCCAAAAAAAATTCTCTTTCAAGTGTTTCAACATGGTTTTGGATATATTTGGAGTAAATGAAGTTATACCAAGTAAGGTCACTATTGTCTTGTGAATCACAGATGTTGGGATGTGTTAATGCAATAGTGGATCAAAATTACATTTATCTAGTTTGATTATTATTAAGGACTCCCTCCTAGTTTTCTAAAAATGAAAACAGCTCCAGAACCTATCTGTCTCTACTAAGTATTGCTGCCATCCAAAAGGACATTTAAATGTCTTCCTGCAACAATATCTAGTGAGGGATTTTTGTTTGTTTATTTTTTGGCTGAGAGAGTAGGTAACTGGAGCTATGGTTAAACATTGCTTTTTCTCTCTAGGGTGATGCTCACTACTGGAGTATAAAAAAGCCAGCTAACCCTCCCTCCCTCACTCCCTGCTATGCTAAATGGAATTAAACATTTAGAAATACTGCCAATGATTGAGGGTGGTAGGCCTGAGTTTAGGAGGAGTAGGTTGACGTAGAAATGGCACAGAGATTAGAGTAATCCGTGAATCTCATTATTTGGATTATGATTGTTGAACAGCTCTGAACCTTGTTTAAGAGAACCTGGGATTTTTGGTGGTTGACACGATATTGGATTAGGAATTGAGTAACATAGTTGTGCAGTGCCTCCCTGTATATCATTATAATACAATGCAGCAGGTTAATGTGGGTCTCACCTCTGCTGATGGAAAACGTATACTGTGACCTGGCAACAAAGCAAATGAGCATTTTGACTTGTGTGTTTTTTTGTATTTGGGTTTCACTATTGTGTTTTCCACCCCTGTCTTAGGATTTTTGGGGGACTTATTTTAGATATCAAAAGAAAAGCTCCATACTTCTGGAGTGACTTCAGAGATGCTTTCAGCCTGCAGTGCTTAGCATCTTTTCTGTTTCTCTACTGCGCGTGTATGTCTCCTGTCATCACATTTGGAGGACTGCTGGGAGAAGCAACTGAAGGGCGTATAGTATGTATCATGCTTTTCTCTGAACTGTGAAACATAATCCATTTTTAAGATTCAGTTAGATAAGTAAGCATTTAATTTTGAATTCTTTTCTGAGGAGAGATTTGAGATATGGTCTGCTAGATAACCCTTATATGAATTTCCTGGATGGCTAGTGGAACTTGTAATCTGGGGGTGGAATGTCTCAGAATGACTAGTTCTGAGTCTTACAAAAGGTTCTCCTCTGATGCCTTGCCCTCACCCCCAAAATCCTAAGCTAGGTTTAGGCTCAGTTCTTGTCTCACAGGAGGTCCATTTGCTATATACCTGGGCCATGTTTCTGTCCAGATGCTAATCCTGAATTTAAACCTTTTGTAAGGCAACAGAGATGTGAGATAAGAAAGTGAAGAGAACACCTCCACCTTTGCTACTATGTATTTTCTTCTTGCTGTCAGCCCCTTTAGTCATCCTCCTACCCCACATCTTGCCCAGGGTTGCTAGGCTTTTCATGGTGAAGGAGAAAGCACATATCCATGTATTTTAAATGTCTTCTCCTTAGCTACAATGGCTTCCTGTACAGCTTAGGTAATTGAACCATTTGTATCTCTACACAGAGTGCAATTGAATCTCTCTTTGGAGCATCCATGACTGGGATAGCCTATTCTCTCTTTGGTGGACAGCCTCTTACCATATTAGGCAGTACAGGACCAGTTTTGGTGTTTGAAAAGATTTTGTTTAAATTTTGCAAGTAAGTGTTATGTACTTTTCAGCCCTTAGCCTCTTCCTTTTCTCTTTACTATATTTATACTTCTCCCAACATCACTTTTGGAGGTCTGTTAATAGAGACAGAATTGCCTGGTTTGATTCACTTTATCATTTTTGCTTCATCATGGGAACAGAGGAAAAGTAAAAGATTTATGTATATTGTTATGTAATATTTTTAAAAAGTAAGACTCAGTTATAAGTGCTGAGAAATCCCTTTTAATTTTGTCCCTTTAGATGTTCCCTTTAGACCAGTGGTCCCCAACCATTGTGGTGCCAGGGACTGGTTTCATGGAAGACAATTTTCCCACAAATTGGGTGGGAGAGATGGTTTTAGAATGAAGCTATTCTACCTCAGATCATCAGGCATTAGATTCTCGTAAGGAGTACACAACCTAGATCCCTCACATGCACAGTTCACAATAGGGCTTGTGCTCCTATAAGAATCTAATGTTGCCACTGATCTGACAGGAGGCGGAGCTCAGGCTGTAATGCTCACTCGCCTGCCACTCACCTCCTGCTGTGCAACCCCATTCCTAACAGGCCACGGACAGGGGTTTGAGGACCCCTGCTTTACACAAAGTCTTGAATTTAGATACTCATGGGATGTGAAGCTTATTTACTTTCACTTCCTGAATGAGGTTTATTTTCATTTGCTTAAAATGGTAGCAAGCTGTTGAATGACCTTCTTTTCACTGTTCTTTCCTTTTCCTCCTCCCAGAGAATATGGGCTGTCATACCTATCTTTAAGAGCTAGCATTGGACTTTGGACAGCAACTCTGTGTATCATACTTGTGGCCACTGATGCTAGTTCCCTTGTCTGCTACATCACTCGGTTTACTGAAGAAGCTTTTGCTTCCCTGATTTGCATCATTTTCATTTATGAGGCCCTGGAGAAGTTGTTTGAACTCAGTGAAGCTTATCCAATCAACATGCATAATGATCTAGAACTGCTGACACAATACTCGTAAGTACCATTTCCCCTGCTGGCCTTGGGGCTCTTCTTTTTACAAATATTGCTATTGTTACAAGAAATACGAGGAAATTACTCAGCAGAGAATGTGCCTTAAGTTGATTCATGACCTAAATCCTGACTCTCAGAGTTGAACAGAATTTTAAAAGTTATTTAATCAGCCACTCATCTGATACTTGCATTGTCATTATACCATCTCTGCCAAGAGTATCTTTTTAAAGTTCTATTTGTCTAGTGTTCTCTAAAATAAGTAGATAAGGAACCAAGTCCATTTTAATATACATGGATTTTACTTTAGCAAAATATATGCTATTTGGTATTATTTCAGGGTGTTTTTAATTTACAATAATTCAAAGAAACATAGTAATGAAAATATAAGGTTTCAAATTTAGCAATAAGGTAAAATAAACTTATTGAGTCTAAATCTTACTAGATGTTTGAAAGTGTGGTAAAAACATAAATCACTGAATGAAAAATTTAATTTTGGTTTTGGCACTTGTGACATTTGTGATGGAAATACTCAGGTATTACTTGTTGAAAGTGATGTTACAGTCCAGGATTAAAGATGTGATTGGATCTATTGCTCCTTCTAGTTTCAGTATATCAACAGTCTAGAATGTCTCTCAGGCTTTGTCTGCAGACTATATGTGGCCATTAAATGGCCCCATTATTTAATCATAGAATTTTTTGTTATGTTTATATACAGTTTTTTATACTGCAAATATCTGAAACAATATGTTCTTTAGGAGACGGTTATAATCTCTGCATCAACCATCA
This sequence comes from Rhinopithecus bieti, assembly GCF_001698545.2. Lineage (NCBI taxonomy): Eukaryota > Metazoa > Chordata > Mammalia > Primates > Cercopithecidae > Rhinopithecus > Rhinopithecus bieti. The sequence continues at coordinate 243,397 of NW_016817076.1, read as the reverse complement.
ATGATTTCCGTATAAACTGCATAGATATAGCCTTGAACCCTTTTAATTTTTTTTTTTTTTTTTTTTTTTTGAGACGGAGTCTCGCTCCGTCGCCCAGGCTGGAGAGCAGTGGCCGGATCTCAGCTCATTGCAACCTCCGCCTCCCAGGTTTACGCCATTCTCCTGCCTCAGCCTCCCGAGTAGCTGGGACTACAGGCGCCCGCCACCTCGCCCAACTAGTTTTTTTTGTATTTTTTAGTAGAGACGGGGTTTCACCGTGTTAGCCAGGATGGTCTCGATCTCCTGACCTCGTGATCTGCCCATCTCGGCCTCCCAAAGTGCTGGGATTACAGGCTTGAGCCACCGCGCCTGGCCCTTTTAATATTTTTTAATCTTTATTTACTACAAGAAGTTTAAATTGTTGAAGTCACACCAAAATCGTGCAATGTTATAATTTTGTTAAGAATGATGTAATGATATAATGTTGAAAATAATTAGAGTTTTAGTACTTTCACTTTTATTTTATATTTAGAGATAACTTTAAACCACTGACCCCATTTTGAATATGAAAATCAAAGTGGAAATATAAAATAACTTTCCCAATAAAAGCAAATAGTGAGAATGTTGTAAACAGGCCTAAGAAGGGACTGAGCATAGTTGTCAGGGAAATGGGAAGGACAGTTTGATCAAAACCAGGAATAACATTGATACATGCCTTTTCATTTATCCTTATCTGAAAGAGAATCTCACTGAATTTGGATATCCTTGCTGAGATATGTAATTATCTCTGGTTGGATTTTTAAATCTACTACATGTCAAGCACTATACTAGGTACTAGGAAAACCATGGTGAATAATATTCTGTCCTCAGTGAGCTTCCAGTTTAGTAGGGAATGTAGACAAACAGACAGCATGAGGAAATGAGTGCCGTATTAAAATGTTGGTACAGAATGCTATAGCACCACATCAGGAGAGCACCCAACCCAGATTTGAGGTTCAGAAAAGCCTTCCTGGAGGAAATAGTGTAGAATTAAAATGCAGCAGAAGTTAGGAAGCTGCTAAGGAATAGGGCAGAAAAGTAGTTCAGACGAAGGGCATTCACAGGACTAGATGCAAGAGATGCATTCATGCTTTAAAATACTTGTCTAAAGTTATATAGATAGTGGTAAAACAAGAAATGAAATCTGGGTTTTATTACTGATACAATTTTCAGTACACTGATGAATACAAATAAACTCTCCAAAAGAAACCAAGTAAAACAAATAAAACAGGTAAAATCAGAACTATTCTGTTTCAAGTAACAGGAAGGCACCCATTGCCTACCCTGTCAGCTGTTCTTTGAACCTTAGTGATAGCTTCTCAGGTTTGATCTAGAAAGGAAAAAGATTGGAAAAGCAAGGTCTGAGCCCTGAACAATTTTCACAGCTTAAAAGTAGAATGAGAAAAATACAACCAATAGGCAAAAAATAAATAAATAAATAAAAATAAGAAAGAAGCATCAGAGGAAACTATGGATAATGCCAGGTCACAGAAGGCAAGGAACAAGAAATGTATCACAAAGTCTTTAGAGAGGACAGCGGGCTGGATATCAAACAGAACAAGGAAAAGCGTTTGAAAAGAGATACTTGGTAACTTTAAAAACTGGTATTGGGTTGGGAGAGGAGGCAGAATGGGAAGTCAGTTTGCAAAAAACTAACAAGGAAGTGGGTGGTAAGGAAATGGAGAAAGCTGCATAGGCCAGATGGTGTCAAAGAAAGTGGGAAACAGAATGCCTTTTGAAGAGGGCAATGAAATAATAAGATTGATAATTTGTGACAGAGAAGAACTATGCATGTTTGAAAATGGGAGAATAGAAATTGAGGAAAGGGAGACAGCAACGATGGAGAGAGAGTAGATAAACACGGGATTGCAACCTCCCAGGAGTCAAAAAAAAATGATGAGATCAAGGGGTTAAGTAAGACAAATGCTCAGAGAGTAATGTGAAAGCTAAAATAGCTTTATGTGGCCATGATCCCCACCTGTCATGGTGATCAAAAGAGGAGTGACAGAGGTCCTGACTTTCTCCACATTTCCATCTCTGCTTTTTAAAAAGTGATCCCTCATGTTTAGGTTTTACTTCGATCAGTGTGGGCATCTAAAACCTAATTCTTCCAAGGCTGAACATGAATGTGTGCTGATGACTGTGTTCCATTGCCCAAGTGCCCTTCTCAACCCAAATTAGGGAGATAGAAGGGATGGAAAGACTGGTTCATCCTGATAGGCATGAGGTTTTAGTGCCACCTGGCACCTGAAGTGGGTGTGTATGACGGAAACAATGACAGTCTCATGGGAAATGGGGTCTGACTAGATATCCTCACTGCACTGGTTCTTCACTCCAGTTGTTAAGCCTTGATTGTCTGGCTTCCAGTACCACTTACACTGTGTACATGAATCTGATCAGGTATTTCCATCACTTGCTCCTTGGAGTAGCAAAATTGATCTTTTTCTGCTATGCATAGAATGCATATATTTATTAGTGTACTTTTAGTTATGTTCATTAAAGAAAATAATACATTATTGTTAATTACTGCTGTTTTAATGTATTTTATAATCTCATGCTTTTGCACAAAATATTTACTTTGTCTCATGAAGTCCAGATGACACTTTTAGTGGCTTTCTTGTTACTGTGACCTTTTCACACTTAATCAGTGTCATTTATAACAATGTCCACCTAAAGTTTTCTACTTTAGATGTGGCTGGCCTCATATTTATTATAAGGTACTATGCAGGTTCATTAGAAAAATTCCTAGAAAATGTTATAGCTAGAACATAATATATCTGAGATTGCAACCTTTGCAAGCAATATGCATATAATGTACATATTTGTTTGGGTATAAGATATTTGAAAAAAGTCATCATGTTTAGGATCTGTATTTCAGATTTTTTTTAATACTTAGCCTCCTACAATCAGATTTCCTTAAATTCATAGTTTATCAACCAAATAACAAGATGTCTTTGACTTTTTAAAGACATATCTAGCTCCTCTGTCATCCTAACCTTATAATATGGTAATATACAGACCTTATATTTGAAAATATAAGCTTTTCTTTCATTGTGCCAAGATCAAGTGTCAAGATCATCTATTTATCTTTGAGAATACATACATTGCACCAGATGATTAAGCTGAGTATGCCAAGTTAGCAATAAAAAACAAGTTTATGAGAATAATCTTTTCTTGGTTGCTTTGATTTTAAAAAATGGCAAAAAATAGAATGAAGTGTTGTGCTTGCATAAGATGAAGTGTTTCTTTCAGGTTTGGGAATAATAAACTTTTGAAAGACAACCAGCTAAAGAAAAATTGAGAATGTATTTATTAATGTTTTGTAATCAATTGGGTCAAAGCAGTATGTAAGGTCTGATTATCTCTCTAGTTTCTGATATATATGTAGACTAGAGTGAAATAAAATATAATGATTAACAAGCTGTTGAAGGAGTGTTCTCACTAACAGGTTATGAAAATTTTTTTTGTTTGTTTTCTTTTCTTCTTTTTTGTTTCTCCAATAGCCAGCCCTCTACATAACCCAAGATAGTGATCTGTTTTGAATAAATGTTACTTACTGACTGACATACAGAAGAATATCCTCTTTCTCATCTTCTCAACTAGATTTGAACCTCCTTTAAAGTAGAAAACATGTAACAATGAGAATTTCATTCTTACTGTCCCTAATTTTATCTCCCATAGTCCCAGCATACTATTGTAAATATGGTTAAGTGATACTTAATGTATACTGATTAATGGAACATGTTGCAAAATAATTGACATTATTTTGCCAATCTTGTTCTCTAAGTAAAGAAAATAGTGCTAGTTTACATTATCTTTAACAGCACTCTTAAAGATTTTAGCTAGAAGTTTGGGATAAATTTGACACATTATGAAATTCTTAATATGCAATAAAGGTATATAAATTTGAATTGATAAAACTAATGATGACTGAAAATTTAGGCAGGGTGCCAACATTGTGGAGAAATCATCTGAAAAAAAAGGCAAGAGAAACAGGAGTGCAATTTGCAGCAGAACTCCCAAGGGTGATAGATGTGGGGAGAAAGAAGATGAAACAGAGTAATCATACTGCATGAACCTTTTAGTACTCACTAGTCAAAAAATAGAGAATAAAACAGATTTAGAGAAATATCTGTTTCAACCTTTTTAAATCACATTTTTTGCTATGTATACACTTGACTGGATTTATCCAGAATTGCTTGCAACATAACATGATAATTATATTTTAGGTGTTTATTTGTTTACCTCCACATAGATTAATCTTTTTTTTTTTTTTTTTTTTTTTTTGAATGAGTCTTGCTCTGTCACCGAGGCTGGAGGCAGATGCTGGATCTCACCTCCACTTGCAAGCTCCGCGGCCTCCCAGGATTCACGCCGATTCTGCCTGCCCTCAGTCCTCCCGAGTAGCTGGACTAGCATGCGCCCCTGCACCAACACCCGGCTAGTTTTTTGTTATTTTTTTAGTGAGACTCGGGTTCACCGGTTAGCCAGGATGATGGTCTCGATCTCCTGACCTCGTGATCCGCCCGTCTCAGCCTCCCAAAGTGCTGGGATTACAGGCTTGAGCCACCACGCCTGGCCTAGATTAATCTTTATAATGATAGTTCATGGCTATTAGGCAGATCTATGTACCTACTGTACCTAGCAAAGTGCTTGGCACATATTATATGAACATGTTTATTCATATTTTTACATTTCTGAAAATGCTTCTCACAACTGATGGGCACATTTCACATATTGTTTCCCCCCAAAAAGCTATATTGTTTGACATCTTAGATTCAAATAAATATAATAGTAGGCAATCAATAAATTATGATTCAATAAACTTTTAGCAGCTCCTCACCTCATTCTTGATTCTTGATCCAAACACTTGCTATACTTGTTTTCTGTTCCTGCTTTTAAAGTAAATTATTTTAATGGTAGTCTCCTTTCTAGTAGCAGTAGTATCCAGTATAATAGTTCATTATTTACTTGTTTCATTCTCACTGTCCCTAATGAATTATGAGCCTTTTTGAACAGAATTTGTGTTTCTTTATCTTTCTACCTACAGAAAGCTAAGGGATTGGTAGATAGTAGTAAAGCTTTATTAAGTGTCTTTCAAATATGTTACTCTTCATATCTACTTTCAGATCTTAAATGGAATTATATTTCACACTTTCTTGTCAAATAGGTATAAAAAGGCAGCTATTTATATGAGAACTCAATATCAGAGGGTGAGTGCTAAACAGGTAACAGTGATTTCTTGGTTTCTTTCTTTAAAGAAGTTTAAGTAGTTATGTGGCCATGTTTTGGTGAGATGTGATGAGTGTTCTCAAGGAGTTCACAGTCTTTGAAGTACTCTCCCCGTTTCTCTTTGCTTCCTGAATTGATCTAGATTCAAGGATATATTCTGAAATATTTTAAGTGGAATGTAGTAATGTTTTAACTTACATTAAAATACCTCAGCACAGACACTGTGGTAATATATCGGGGAAAACCCACCACTGATACTCAACGTGAGTCCTTTTCTATTTTCCCTAAGTGTTGGCTGGTCTGAGAAATAAAGGGAAAGAGTACAAAAGAGAGAAATTTTAAAGCTGGGTGTCCAGGGGAGACATCACATGTTGGCGGGTTCTGTGAGGCCCCCTGAGCCATAAAACTAGCAAGTTTTTATTAGCAATTTTCAAAGGGGAGGGAGTGCATGAATAGGGTATGGGTCACAGAGAGCACATGCTTCAAGGGTGACCAAAGATCACAAGGCAGGAGGTCATGGCAAGATCACAAGGTCAGGGCAAAACTAGAATCACAAATGAACTTCCATGTCCACCTGTGCATGCATTGTCATTGATAAACAAGGTTCAACAGCAGAGAACAGGTCTGACTAGAATTTGCCAGTCTGGAATTTCCTAATCCAACAAGCCTGGGGACACTGTAGGAGACTAGGGCGTGTTTCATCCCTATCTACATCTGCATAAAGACAGACACTCCCAGGGCGGCCATTTTATAGGCCCCACCCTAGGAATGCATTCTTTTCCCAGGGCTGTTAATTATTAATATTCCTTACTGGGGAAAGAATTCAGTGATATTTATCTTACCCATTTTTGGTAATAAGAGAAATATGGCTCTGTCCTGCCCGCCCATAGGCAGCCAGACTTTAAGATTATCTCCCTTGTTCCCTGAGAATTGCTGTTATCCTGTTCTTAGGGTGCCAGATTTCATACTGTTCAAATACACATGCTCTACAAGCAATTTGTGCAGTGAACACAATCATCACAGGGTCCTGAGGCGACATTCATCCTCAGTTTATGAAGATGACGGGATTAAGAGATTAAAGTAAAGACAGACATAGGAAATCACAAGGGTATTGATTGGGGAAGGGATAAATGTCCATGAAATCTTCACAATTTATGTTCTTTTGCTCTGGCTTCAGCCGGTCCCTCAGTTCGGGGTCCCTGACTCCCCGCAACAGTAATATGTGTATGTTAGGTCAAGTTACAACCATGGGCAGCTAGTATTCTGATCAGGAGTCCAAACTCTAGAAGTGGTCAGCTAGCATTAAAGCAGAGAGACTACACTCCAGAAAAGGCTACTACAAACCCCGAGACTATTAGCCATATCTCAGTCAACACTGACACTTTGCCGGATGTCAGAAATGGATTTTCATTGGCAATATCACTGACTTGTTAATCAGTATACTGAAATGCATTGGTAAAATTAAATGTACTCAGGATATGTGGATTGACTGTGACCTCTCTAGTTTTGCCAGAAGAGGATATAAGAATCCAGCAAGTGAATCACATAGTCTCAACTCCTAGAGATATTCTCAAGGCTTAATTCATAACTGATCCTATGTCCAGCTATTTTTGGTGCCTGATGTCGCTAAAACAATACCAGAATCCTGCTTATGGAATACTGTCACATCATCCTTGAGTAAATCTTGCATGCAAGATGAAGTCAAAGTATCAAAAACAAAAGAGTTGGAACTTCAGTGAAGTAATGAAACAGATTGTAGGAAGTGCTTTGCCCATATTTCCCAATAAATGTTTGTTTACTATATATGTCTGTCTGTGTAACTGAAAAAATAGTATACCTCATCTTTGCCTTTCCAAGACATGCTGGAGTATAATTTACCTGTAGTCTGTGACATCATCCAGCTTCTTAATAGTTCTTTCAAGTGCTGGAACTTTAAAATGTCTTTAAAGCACTGTTTCTCAACCACTAACACATATACCATCATTGAAAAGCAGAATTTTAAAGAGTTTAAAGAGTTGTTTTCATAGTAAAAGTTCTTCCAAAATTTCACTGGCTTTTATATCCTTAATAACTATTCTAAATGAAAATGTAATAAATAATAAAGCCACTTGACAGAATATACAGAAATACAATAGCTATGAAAAGTTGTGAAGCTTTGCTCTTGTAACTCTGTTGCAATTTCAATTTCTAAAACATCAATTAAAATTAGTTCATACTTCACCAAAGTTTTAATTCCACAGAAAGTAGCATGTTTTCTTTTCAAAGTCTCTCTGAATATTCCTGTTTACATTTACTAAAATCTTCTGGGGCAGATAAGATCTATTTTATTGAACAAGTTATGACTTATGACCTCCCAGTAATCAAATGAATTATACTGAAGAGTAGAACCATTTTTTTGTCTTCATTGTAATGCTTTTCTAAGTAGATGGTATGATCTCTTTCTTCCACTCAACTTGTTCTCACCTGTTGTTCATATTGTAGCAGGACGAGCGGCATACAACACTCCTTAGACACCGAGTTAAAGAAGGAAGGGGTTTATTTGGCCAGGGGCATCGGCAAGACTCCTGTCTCAAGAGCCAAGCTCCCCAAGTGAGCAATTCCTGTCCCTTTTAAGGGCTCACAACTCTAAGGGGGTGGCATGTGAGGGGGTCATGATTGATTGAGCAAGCAGGGGGTACATGACTGAGGGCTGCATGCACCGGTAATTAGATCGGAACAAAACGAGATAGAGATTTTCACAGTGCATTTCTATACAATGTCTGTAATCTATAGATAACAGAACCAATTAGGTCAGGGGTCAATCTTTAACTACCAGTCCCAGGGTGTGGCACCAGGCTGTCTGCCTATGGATTTCATTTCTGTCTTTTAGTTTTTACTTCTTCTTTCTTTGGAGGCAGAAATTGGGCATAAGATGATATGAGGGGTGGTCTCCTCCCTTATTCCCCCCCTTTGAGACTCTCACTCATTTTATTAGTGGGAGTTCTCACATTTTCACTACCCATATCTTCTTGTAAGACAGATCAATAGTGATTCATATAGTATACTTGTGCTGAAGCATTTTGATGAACTAAGGTAGCGATTAAACTTTTTATCATTTGAAGAAGTGCAGGTATCAAACAAGGGAGCAGTAGGCAGGTTCCTATTACTATTATAACTCTTACTATAAGAGTTTTAAATCCTCCTAGTGCTGGGAACCATTTTCTAAACATGGCCGTAGGATTAAATCCATGCCATACTTGCATGGGCACATGTGCCAGTTTTGTCATATCTCTAACCATGTCATCAACTACTTGCCTTTGCTTATCTATGTGTAGGCAGCAATTAGTAAGGTTAAATGTCCTACAGATCTCTCCTTCAGCTGCTAGCAAGTAGTTGAGAGCTAATCTATTTTGATAGATAGCATTTCTCATCTGAGTTTCTTGCTGGGCCAGAATAGTCAAGGCTCTACTATTTTTATTAGTGATTATTTTTAAGACAGCTCGTAACTGTATGATTCGGTTGATCATGTAAATGGGGGCCCAGTATCCCCACAAGCTGTCTTGTGCCTAAGTAGCAGGCCTGAAATATTGTATGATTCTCTCAGGGGGCCATTTATCATTTTTTCAATTTCTTATAGCTATGCTTCTCTTTTCACGGGAAGCATAGACAAGGAAGCCCAGGAGTTTGCCTGTTTTTATGGGCAGTAAGAAGAAAGATGGTTTAATAGTGCCAATGACACAACTACCTAGCCACTGGTCAGGTAATTTAGTGTAGGTTCTATGCCCACATATCCAGTATAATCCAGTGGGGACTGTCCAGTCCCAGTGGGACTCCAGGTGGTCCACACGGTTTGCAACTTTGGAAATTTACTAAATGGATTTCTCTCTGTGTGATTTGAACTCCACCAAGTGACTGTTTTTGTCATACCATTATACAGTTTCTGTCTCAAACAACTAAGTCATCCTATGGGGTGAGTGAATTCTTTTCCTTCTCTAGCTATGCAACATTGTCCAATAATTGAGGCTTTTAGGACCCAGAAATTATCAGGGTGATTCTTTTGAGCCGGGAAGTCATCAGGAACTGGGTCTGTAGGTACTAATTCTCGGGCTTCCCATGGCCATTGATCTCCTATTACAGTTCCTCCACATACATAACATGAAGTGACATTGAGAGACTGGGCTACATGCTCGGCTAATTGCAGAAACAAATTTTTTGTTTTTCCTGTAATTTCTGGTACTGGCACTTTTAGTTTATCATAGAAGGTTTGAAATACTGGCTCAGGAGAGCATTTATAAACTTTTTCTCAAACCATGATATTTACTTGAAGATCCAGTCTAACTCCATCAATTTTTAGGGTTACACGTTCCCCCTTTTTTTCCAGTGAGGAGCAAGGGGATTGGTTATTACTAGCTCTAAGGGGTTACATTGTCCCTTAGTTCAGGAAGGACCATTTTTTCCTTTCTGAAGGTGGACTGGATCCTTTTTTATTTTTATTTTTATTTTAATTCAAGTGGCCTAAATGACACAAGAGCATTATTTACATTTATTTCCACACAGTCCTAATTTATGACAGATGTACTTATTTCCTGCCATATAGCCTCTTTTCTAATTAAGAGAACTACACCTTATTCCTAACTTATTACTATTAATGACAG
>NW_016817076.1:230518-233174 GCF_001698545.2 Rhinopithecus bieti | reverse complement strand
TTGTTTTTCCTGTAATTTCTGGTACTGGCACTTTTAGTTTATCATAGAAGGTTTGAAATACTGGCTCAGGAGAGCATTTATAAACTTTTTCTCAAACCATGATATTTACTTGAAGATCCAGTCTAACTCCATCAATTTTTAGGGTTACACGTTCCCCCTTTTTTTCCAGTGAGGAGCAAGGGGATTGGTTATTACTAGCTCTAAGGGTTTATTTTGTCCTTTAGTTAGGAAAGGGCCTTTTTTTCCTTTCTGAAGGAGGCCTGGTTCCTTTTTTTTTTTTTTTTTAATCCAAGTGGCCTAAATGACACGAGGCCAGTATTTACATTTATTTACACGTAGTCCTAATTTATGACAGATGTAGTTATTTTCTGCCATATAGCCTCTTTTCTAATTAAGAGAACTACACTTTATTCCTAACTTATTACTATTAATGACAGCACAGGAATCAAATTTTAAGGTGACTTATTTGGGCATGCTTTTTTTTTTCTGTTTTGGCTGACACTTTACTCGTATTGCTTATGAGTCCCTACCAGTCTTCAGTTCTTAATCTTATTTTTAAAACTGTGGTCATGGGAGGCTCAGATGGCTCATAACACACATCAGGTTGGTCATTTGCTGGGCTACATACCTTGTATAGAATAACATTATACAAACAAGTTCATTCTAGAGTTCCAGTACATTTATAATAACCATAAAATAATAGGACCATAGCAACCTTTTGTCCTACCTCAGTGACTTGATGTATACATTGGGAACAGCCCTCAGTCTGAGGAAGGTCAGTTGAAGTCCTTACTGTGCAAGTCCAGATTTTAAGGAAAATGAGTCCTGCAATGAGTTTCCTCATGCTTCAGCTCCGAGACCATCCTTAAACATCAGTAGACTGTAAGCAGTGCGTGGACCAGTCAGTTTCTGGGTGTGACTGGAACAGGGCTTGTCATCTTCTTCAGAGTCACTTTGCAGGGGTTGGTGAAGTTGCTCCTGTCCACACACCGCTTACAGTCTACTGATGTTTAAGGATGGTCTCGGAGGTTGGGCCTGCTAGAATAAACTGAGTCCAACACCTCTACACAGTTATGTTCAGCTGGGCAGTCTGATACTGGGAGCAAGGTGGTGGGGTTTAGGATGTTGCAAATTTCAGTGGTTATGTGGGAATTTTCACATAGTAAGCTTTGGTACTTGGTTAATCTAACATTTGTTAACCAATGATATCCTTTGATATTTATTAAAGTTACCACAGCATAGGGGGCCTTTATATTCAGGTTTTGCCTAAGGGTTAGTTTATCTGCTTCTTGTGCTAGCAGGGCCTTTGCTGCTAGGGCCCCTAGACCTAGGGGCCAGCCTTTGAAAACCTTGTCTAGTTGTTTTGAGAGACAGGCCACTGGCCTTGGCCAGGGCCCCACAATCTGGATTAAAACTCCAACATACATTTTTTCTCTTTCTGACACATAGAATGTAAAGAGTTTTGTCAGGTCAGGTAGCCTCAGGGCTCAGGCCGACATGAGTTTTGCTTTTAACTCATGAAAAGCTCGTTGCTGTTGGTTGTAAGAGATGTAATTTATCTAATCTACATTTTTATTAACTGTCACCTACTAAAATGTTGACTCAAATCCTGCAGCTATTTGATTTCAAGCTTTAAATTGATCTGGTATTACTCATGGGACTCCAATTGCATCTAAATAGACATGAGAGTCGAAAGACCCATAAGGGGCTTCTCTTGCTTTATGATGTCTTATTATTTTTTTCCTTCTGGTTGATGAAATGCCAGGGTGAAAGGGATAGCCAGTTGGACTAAAGTACAAGTACCCCTCCAGTTATTCAGCAGAGTGTCCAGTAAAGGTCCACCACAATACCACCACATATCCACTCAGGAGTGAACAAGGGCTGACCGATTGATAAGCTCTTGAAAATTCTTAAGCTCACTGCATCCTTTCAGGTCTCCAAGAAATTCTAAGTTTCCCCCCTGTCATGAGAGACATGAAGTGAATTTAGTGTTGGGAGATGGAAGCTGTATGGCCCTTGGGGGCTGAGCAACAGAGTGCTGGACTTTGGGATATAGCAGAGAGAGAGCTTGGCACAACATATTACTCCAGGCTGTAGAATCCTGAAAAGAGCTACCATGCAGCCTACGCCTTGTCAACTGGAGGACCACCTTAGTGGAAGGGGGACAATCTGGGCCTCTGGCCTGCCATGTGCACAAGCATAACAATTGCTTTTGTTTAATGTGCAGATGGAATATTTGATCTATTTTAACCAGGCATTTGCATCTTGGTATCCTGTCTTAATTGCTAAAGTTTGTTTTAAGTCTTTAACTTCTATGATCCTCTAGTAAAATGAATGTATGGTTTTAGGGAAATTACAAAAACTGGACCGGTTGGGGCAATCCATCCTTACTCTTTAGTGGTCCACAGAATGTTGGACCAACTATGGCATGAAAGCTCTACATCAGGGGGCAACACTCCTGGTTGGCACTGGGGTCTTTATCAAAATCTCCCCAGATTAAATGGTCCTAGTTTACTAATGCCTAGTCTGAGGAGAGTCAGGAGGGACAGAAGTACTTTTCTGAAGTAGGAAGCTGTCTTTGACTTGGCAAGTCCTCACAGGGTATAACAAGGCAAGCATTAAATGCAATAGTTTGAGGTGAAATTGACTTGGTTAT
>NW_016817076.1:211413-229381 GCF_001698545.2 Rhinopithecus bieti | reverse complement strand
TTTTTTTTTTTTTTTTTTTTTTTTTTTTTTTTTGAGAAGATGATAACCATTATTTTCCAAAGCAAACCTTTTTTTTATGTCTGTGGACTAGACTGTCTAAGGCCACAAGATTAGAAGTTACTATAATACATATTACACCGTTAACTTTTAGCAAATTTTACTTTTGTTGAAAACCTTGTAAGTTTGGGATTTTAATTATCTTTTGCTATTAATAAGACCTTGTTTTGTCCAAATTAGAATTGGTATGATGGCTTTTAAAGGAATAGGGTACACTTTTTTTTTTCTTAACTACTTGTACTCTCTTGTTTCCTTTCTCCCTTTGACTTTGTCTCTCTCTCTTTGACTTTCCTTTTGCCTCTGTCTCTTCCTCTCTCTTTCTGCCTCTGTCTTTCTCTCTCTCCTTGACTCCCTCTTTGTCTGTCTCTTCGTCTCTCTCTTTGCTTCTTTTCCTCTCTGTCTCTTTCCTTTCTCTCGCTCTGCTGGTCTTTCCTTGCCTCTGCCAGCCGCTTATGCTGTTATTCTCTCAACCACTGTGTGTTGGGGGCGGGGGCTGTAACACCAGCTGTAACAAGGTATCTATGTACAGGAACTGGTCTGGGTTCTCTGGCTTACATGTTACCTTGTGCCATACCTTTGAAACAAGGGACCTGTCCAGGCTTCCTTCTAAGGGCCAACCTATCTCTAATGCTGGCCAGTCTATCTTACACAAAGTTTTAAGTTTTCCTGGTATCATAGTACTCCATAGTCTCCCTTAAATCCTTTTTTTGAAATTTTTCAACATAGTTCCTAGTGGGGTGGGCTTACTTTGTGCCTCACCAATGTTTCCTCTAGACAAAACATCATGCTCACACCACACGCATACCACAAAACAAAGAACGGATAAAAAGGGCACACACACACTTTTGTAGTTTACACCAAAACAAAATCAAAACCAAAATCAGAGTATCCAGAAATCCAAGCCAGGTCAAAACCAAAACCAAAGTATCAAACAATCCAAGTCAAGTCAAAAACAAAAACCAAAGTGCCAGTACAGGCACACTGTGGGTGATCGGGCCATGCTTCCACTCAAATGGAGCAGGCAAGTTCTCAAGACCAATCCTGTCAAGCAATTTAAACCAAGTCAAAACCAAAACCAAAGTGCCGATAAAGGCACGCCATGGATGATCAGGTCACGCTTCCACTCAAATGGAGTGGGCAAGTTCCCAAGACTGGTCCTGTCAAGCAATTCAAACAAATCAAAACCAAAACCAAAGTGCCGATAAAGGCACGCCATGGGTGATCAGGCCACGCTTCCACTCAAACGGAGTGGGCAAGTTTCAAAGACTAGTCTTACCAAGTTTTAGATGTCCAGACTCCAAGTGCCCGTTCCTTCCCAGTGTTCAGCCACTGTGTTGATCCTCCACGGGGGCCTGCACACACTGCTCTAGCGAGGCATCCCACCAGGGCAAATGCCTACCCGGGAGCTCTCTCAGGATCCACCTTGCTCGGGCTGGTCGGAGTCCCTCGCGGGATGTTCCACAGGGCAGGCTTAAGCCGCCTAAGGAACTGCCTCAACCATCCACCATTCACCTCACTTCCCAGTCAGGGAACCAAGAGATGTAGGACGAGTGGCAGACAACACTCCTTAGACACCGAGTTAAAGAAGGAAGGGGTTTATTTGGCCAGGGGCATCGGCAAGACTCCTGTCTCAAGAGCCAAGCTCCCCAAGTAAGCAATTCCTGTCCCTTTTAAGGGCTCACAACTCTAAGGGGGTGCGTGTGAGGTGGTCGTGATTGATTGAGCAAGCAGGGGGTACGTGACTGAGGGCTGCATGCACCGGTAATTAGATCAGAACAAAACGAGATAGGGATTTTCACAGTGCATTTCTATACAATGTCTAGATCTATAAATAACAGAACCAATTAGGTCAGGGGTCAATCTTTAACTACCAGACCCAGGGTGTGGTGCCAGGCTGTCTGCCTGTGGATTTCATTTCTGCCTTTTAGTTTTTACTTCTTCTTTCTTTGGAGGCAGAAATTGGGCATAAGATAATATGAGGGGTGGTCTCCTCCCTTAATATTATTGTGGGTTCTTTATGAGATTAATGTAATGCTGGTCTTGACACTTTGTATATGATTTGATAATTTTACACAGGATATCTGCCACTTCTATTGGATAATTTTGAGTAAATTATTCTTGTTCACGTAAAATGTTGATACATTAGTCATCATTCATCTCTACTCTGCTGGATGATGTGTCATTGGTACATACTTTATTGCATTAGTCATGCTAAATGAATGCTTAGAGACATTGCTAATGGAAGTGGAAGAAACATTTCCCTTTAACTATATAAATTAATATGTTAATTGCTCTGAACACTGTTCTTACTAGGTATGTATAGACCTAGCCAAATTCAGTCAGCTCAGCACATTTTTCTACTTATATATGCAGTAACATATATGCAAATATGTTATAGGTTGAAATGTGCCCCTCCCAAATTTCTGTGTTGAGGCTCTAACCCTCAGTACTGCAGAATGTGGCTCTTGAGACAGGAGTCTTGCCGATGCCCCTGGCCGAATAAACCCTTTTGTTCTTTAAGTCGGTGTCTGAGGAGTTTTGTCTGCCACTCCTCCTGCTACATTTCTTGGTTCCCTGACCGAGAAGCAAGGTGAATGGCAGATGGTTGAGGCAGCTCCTTAGGTGGCTTAAGCCTGCCCTGTGGAACATCCCTGCGGGGGACTCTGACCAGCCCGAGCAACACGGATCCTGAGAGCGTTCAGCTTATGCATTTTACATTTATTGTTTAACATGAGGGAAAATATCAAGTGAAGAAGTGTAAATACAACTCTGAAAAAGAAAAGTTTAATTTATGAAAACATTCTGTGGTCATAGCTCTCAGTTTTAGGCAAGGCAGTTTTTATATAACACCCCCCAGAAGAAAAACTATCATTATTAATTCTTTGTCTACAAGACTGTTTAAATATTATGAGAAGGGTCACGAAATATGTTCTGTAAAGAAATACTCATGGCCATGCTCAAAGAGGTTTGTGTCCAGGCCAGTCCTTCTGCTTCAACTCCCCCTACTATAATATATCACTTCTCTCTTCATTACAAATGTAATGGTATCTTCACCATCTATAAAACTTGTTCTAAAGATGATCAGTAGGAGGCTAATTTTATCTCCTCCCCAAATTTTGCATTTTAATATCTAAATGAATGAAGTACTCATGATAGTTTTTTTTTTTTTTTTTTTTCAATTATAAAAACAGGTTTTGGGGAGCTAGCAGGAATATTTCTCCTCATTCTGAAATGATATGACTCAATGTTATAGGCTGAATTGTGCCCCTCCCAAATTTCTGTGTTGAGGTTCTAACCCTCAGTACCTCAGAATGTGACTGTATTTGGAGACAGGACTTTTAATAAGATGATTAAAATTAAATGAAGTCATATTGATAGTAACAGAAAGCAGAGAAATTCTAGGCAGACAGGGGTGAGTCCCTGGCAAACTCCACCTTCGAGCGGAAAAGCCTGAAACGCACAGCCCAAAGTGGGAACTTCCATCCATGTGTGCCTCTCTCTCCTGACTGGTTCGTTCTGAATAGTATCTTTTTTACCAATCAAATGTTGCCTTTTCCAAAACTACCTATGACCCACCCCACACGTTATCCTGTGCCTATAAACACCCCAGACTCAGCCAGTAGAGAGGATAAGTGGCTAGACATCAGAGAGAGGCAACTTGACTTCAGAGACAGTGACTGGATGTTGGAAAGAGGCAACCTGACTTCAGAGGAGAGAGGCAGAGAGGCACCTTGACTTCAAGGGAGAACAACCTGCCTTTCCTGTTCCCTTTTCATCTCCCTGTCTGCTAAAAGCCTCTTTCAGTCTCAATAAAATTATTTGCATTCACTATCCTTCCATTTGTCCATGTTACCTCATTCCTCTTGGGCACCAGCCGAGATTTCATGACATGCCAAGTGAATTACAAGACTTGACCTGAGTTTTGAATGAAACTTTTCAAAACTTTTGTACCTGATAATTCAAAATTTTGGTACTCAAAGAGGCCATCACACTGGCCCACTGCTCTCACTGATAGAGAGCAGCCTCCCCATACAAAGAGGCAAAGGACACACTAGCTGATAACACACTGCTGTCTGTGAATGGTGGAGATAAGAGAGCATTGTAACATGCCCTCTGGGGCCTTGAGGTCACAGGCACCCCCACCTGGACGCTGCCACAGAGCATACACAGAGTTTCTTCTTGCAGGCACTAAAGCAACCAGCCGGTTCCTGCACTTGCTTGCTCTGGTTCCCACACTCATTCACTCATGCACTCCTTCCTGCAAGGGTTGAGCTGGGAGGGCTGAGTAAATGAGGCACGTGTGTCACAAGTCCTATGAAGGGGTCAAGAAAATATCCTGCTTCAATTGGAGAGAGGGGTCCTAATCTAATCTTTTTGGTGTCATTATAAGAAGAGAAAATTTGGACACACAAAGAGACACTAGGAATGTACATTTAATTATAGTTGACCTAAGTGCTATTGTATAAAGGTATAGGATGCCAAGAGAGTGAGAAATATTTCCAAACTTACAGAAGAGACCATGTGAGGACACAGCAAGGGGGTGGCCATCTGTAAGCTAAGTAGAGAGGCCTCAGAGGAAACCAACCCTGTTGGCACCTTGATCTTGGACTTCCAATTTCCAGAACTGTGAGAAAATAAATTTTGGTTTTTAGGCCAGCCAGTCTGTGGTATTTTGTTGTGGCAGGCATAGCAAACTAATACATTGGATAAATGCTTATATTTTAGTCCTGTTTATGTTTGAAGTTATGGGCAAACTCGTGCAACTGTTTCCCCCTCAGTAAATGACAATCACATCCTTTCAGCTGCTCAGACTAAAACATCATGGATTTATTCTTGTCTATTCCCTTTCTCACACATCCAGATTTCCTAGCAAATTCTCTATATAGAATACAAACACTTTTCTTTACCCTCTCTACTTCTATAATCTCTTGTCTAGATTATTGCAATTGCCTTCTAACTGGTATCTTTAATTTTATGCATACTCTTCCACAGACTGTTCTCTATGACACAGCAAGAATTATTCCTTCAAAACTCAAGTCAGGTCATGTCACTCTGCTTCTCAAAGCCCACTGATGGCTTCTTGTGACCTTTAAGGTGTTGCTTCGTCTGTTCCGCAGTGCCTCTCTGCTCTCTCCTCCTGCTGCTTTGCCCTTCTGCTCCAGCCACACCAATATGATCTCCTGGCCCTTCTGTAAACACATTTGGCATGTTTCTGCCTCTAGCCCTTCACACTGTCTTTTTTAAAATGTTTTGTGGCCTAGAATTCCTCTCCCAGATATTTATGTGGCTTCCTTTACTTCCTTCAAAATCACCTACTTGAGAACTTTCTATGAAATGTTCAACTCCCTTCTCTCTCTCTCTCACACCTACCATATATAATTTACTTATCTTTTTAAAGTAAAAATTATTAAAGGATCATTTATATACAATAATATTCACCCCTTTGAAGTATGCCCTTAAATGAGTTTTGGCAAATAAATATCATCATAAACAATGTATAGTACATTTCCCAAAAATGTTTCCTTGTGCCCCTTTGCAGTCAATCTTTCATCCCCACCTCCTGGCAACCACTGATACGACTTACATCTCTGAAGTTTTCCCTTTCCTAGAATTTTACATAAATGGAACCACAGAGTATGCCTGCCTTCTTTCACTTACCATAATGCTTTTGAGATTCACTGATTTTGTTGCATGTATCAATTTATTCCTTTTTACTTCCAGGTAGTATTCTACTATATGGACGTTCCACAATTCATTTGTCCAATCACAAATGAATGGACATCTGCGTTACTTCTGACTTGGGGCTATCTTGCTTTACATGCAGGTCTTTATTTGGACTGTTTTAACTTTCTCTTGGGTAAATACCTAGAAACAAGATTGCTGGGTTATATAAAAAGTGTATGTTTAACTTTATAGAAACTGCCTTGAACCCCTGAGGTGGAGGCTGCAGTGAGCTGTGATTGCATGCACCACTGCACTCCAGCCTGGGCAAAAGAGGGAGACTCTGTCTAAAAAAAAAAAAGAAAGAAAGAGAAACGAAAATGAAACTGCCAATGTGGTTGTAGCATTTTGTATTCGTAACATCAGAATATGAAATCATATTCCAATTTTTCTTCATCCTCACTATCACATAGTATTGTGTTGGTATGTAGTGATATTTTTATTTATCAATCTAATTTATTGTCTCTCTCTTCTCTAGAGTGAAGGAATCATTAGGGTAGGGAATTTAGCATGTTTTCATTACTGCTTTCACAGTGCCCAGATCAATTCCTGGCACAAAGTAGGTGTTCAATAAATATTTCTTAAACAAATGAATGAATTTTGAATGACTATCCCCTCTGAGTTAAAAACTGAACTGAGATTCAGAAGGTTTTATTGCTTGCCCAGGTGAAAGAGCTAAGGTAAACCCCAAGACATCTAATGCTTTGTCAAACGCTTTCAACACTGCACTGCGTTGTAGGTCACTGGTTTGTACAAATTCATTCTATGATTAATACTTAGGTTATAGGAGAGTTTACATATATTATTATTTTACTTAGGTCATTTAAATATCTTCAAGAAGTTTTTTTGTTGTTGTTGTTTGTTTTGTTTTGATTTGTTTTGTTTGAGACAGAGTCTCTCTCTGTCACCCAGGCTGAAGTGCAGTGGTGCAATCTCAGCTCACTGCAACCTCTGCCTCCTGGGCTCAAGTGATTCTCCTGTCTTAGTCTCTTGAGTACCTGGGATTACAGGCATGCACCACCACGCCCAGCTAAGTTTTGTATTTTTAGTAGAGATGGGGTTTTACCATGTTAGCCAGGCTAGTCTCAAACCCCTGACCTCAAGTGATTTACCTACCTTGGCCTCCCAAAGTTCTGGAATTACAGATGTGAGCCACCGCACCTGGCCTAGAAGTTTTAAATTTCAAACAGGAAATAAAAATATAGAAATAGAGGGATTTAAAACATAATTAAAATAATATGTATATGAAGTTACATAGTCTCTTATTTTAGAGCTTATTATAACATAATAGTGCTTATTTTATTATAAAATTTACCTCTTATAGGTATGTGACAAGGAGGGCAAAATACCTTGGGTGGAGATGAGTTTTTCTGCATCACATTGAAGCCCCACTTCACCTTGTTCCTTTGAGAAACTTGGTAGTGATGGCAGCAGTGGCCCATCTGAAGTGGCTGCTGCAAAGATGCCAGCTGCAGCAGGGGAGGCACGGCCGGGGCTGCATACTCTGTGGCGCAGGCGGGACCCAGGAAAAGGTGGAAGCCCCGCCCCCTTCTGAGTTGGTGGGGCGGGAGCCCTGTGCTCCCCGGTGCAACTGCAGCTGCCCAGCCATTGTTGCAGACCCAGGCATCCCTGTGCTCTCAGGGCCCGGGAAGCCCCCTGCCCCCGCGGGTTTGGAAGCACTTGCTCCTGCTGTCTGACTTCTCCTCCCACCGGGTGGCTCCTCGGATTTTGGAGCAAAGTTGCGGCCGAGCCCGGGTGCTGTTGCAACCTGGCCAGGTTTGCACACACTTGGGGTAGTACTGACACCTGCCACCTCAGCCCCCTCTGGACTTTGTGCACTGACAAGCATGGGAGGGAGGCCAAGGTGGGGCTGAAGGTGGCTCGGTGCAGGCCTGTGGGCACCGCTAAGCACAAACAGCCTGGGCACCATGAATGGCAGCAGGAGGCAGACAGTCTCCTGGGCACAAAGGGGCTGGTCCCCAGTGAAACTCCACCTTCAAGCCAGGGACAGCCTGAAGTCTGGGGGCCAGGCTGCCAGTTGTGCAGACTGGAGTGAGAAATATGGTGCTTTTTCTGCTCATCCATGGCTACCCATGGACCAATCAGCACACACTTCTACCCCTCTGGAGCCCATAAAAACCCCAGACTCAGCCAGACTCAGACAGATGAGGGGACTGCCTGCCTGCAGAAAGGAGTTACCCTCACTGGTCTCCTCTTGGCTGAGAGCTGCACACTTGATGGGATGACTTGTCTATGGATAGGAGCTAGCCACTTTGGGCCTCCTGAGAGCTATACTGTCACTCAATAAAGCACCTCTTCATCTTGCTCACCCTCTAGTTGTCTGTATATCCCATTCTTCCTGGATGCAGGACAAGAACTTGGGACTCACCAGGTAGTGGCACTGATAGAGCTATAACACAAACGGGGCTGAAACACACCCCTGATTCACCATGTTGCAGGTGAGTAGGAGAGAAGACAGAAGGAGGGAAGAGCTGCAGCCCTTCAGGAAGCCCAGAGCTAGGAGTTCCATGAGCCATGGCTGTGACACCCTCTATGGGGCTCTGCAGTTCCTGGCATCTCCAACCTTCTGGGTGCCACTGCGTTCCCCAGAACCTGCAGTGTAAGCCGCTTGCAGTATGCCTGGTCCAGCCACAGCCTTGCATAGAGCTGGCTCTTGTGCCGGTGTCTGGAACTGCCTGCCCCACCACAGCAGCTAGGATGCCTGGCTGTGCACAGTGGCCAGACCATATGCTTGCTCAGTCATGCACCCCTTGCCTCTGTGCCCTTGGCAGGCCTGGGATCCAGGCTGGTAGCACGAGCTGAGCACAACCTGCCAGGCCTAGTGGGCAGAATAAGCCCAGAGGGCCCAAGTAAAACTCAGGCAAAGGCACTACTGGCCACAGAGGCTTCTGGCTAGAAGAGTAACACCCCGGGGACCTCATGACAGTGATAACTTGGCTTAAAAGGCTGGGATAGGGATCTATGACATTAACCCAATTAGTGGCCTTGGGTAAGCCCCTAAGAACAACCTCTAGAGATAATGTCCTAACTCAAGAAAAAAATAGGAAGAATATAGGAAATACATAGGGAATAAGAAGTCTGGAAGTATTGTATTAATACCAAACTTACAGTACTTAAAGGACAAAACAAAGGGTTGCAAAAGAGTTCACCTTGTTGGTGAAGGAAGCCTTGTGCTTCTTATTCTCTGCATATTTTGAATTGTTCAGCTTGCATTGTATGCATGCATTATTTTGTCATTTCTTTCTAAAGATGAATTTCGTGTTGGGAAATTCAAGTCCTGTGACAAACCATAGGATGAGCTAATTTGAGCGAGGTGGTGCTCTTCAAATTAGTTTCCACGTAACAAAATTTATTTTCAAATTCAGGAAAAGAGCAACCTACAAAACTCAGAAGTAGAATAGGGCAAAATGCTCAGGGAATAGTAAATAGGTTTACTGTTCTGTTCACACATGTGCTTACTCATTCACTCAGCTCATTCCTTCAACATCCACTGATCTTCCTTGTGTATGTCAGTGCTGATGGTATAAATGAATGCAATATAGTCCCTACTCTCAAAGACCTTAGTGATTATCACACAATGTCTGGAGATGTCCTTTGGACATGATATCCACTCAAATAGTATTTGTTGAATTAATAAATGAGGAGGGAGACTAGAGGATACACAGTTAAATAATTGTAACAAGTACTATACAAGATGTCTGTATAAAGACCTAAGAGAAGAAGTAACAGACTGCCCTGGGGAGCTCAGAAACATTCACAGAAAAGGGAAACCTGAACTTATCCCTCCATTTCTGTTGTACCTGCCACAAGAGTTTATTGTATGTGGCATACCTATGTTTCTTTCTCTCTGTCTTCATTGTACCTGTAAATTCCCATGTGCAGATCATCACTAGAGCCGAGAGTAGTTACGCAGAGTAGAATGGACCTCTGGGGACCAACTGGCAGAGAGCGTTAAAAGTTCTAATAAGTTTTATCTGGTACAAAGGCCATCAGGGATCATGACAAGGCTCTGGGAAGATTTATGTGACAATTGGTTAGAAGGTGATCCCAGGAAGCAGAGCAAGGAGCAATAAATAGCCTAGGCGTAGAATGGTTAAGTCCTGACTACTGGCTGAGACAATGGTAATGGGAAGGAAGCAAAAAAACAAAAAATGGAAAAAATGAAAACAAAATTATCAAGGATTTATTCACTTATTCAACAAGTAATTACGGAATAATCTCTAATTTCTAAGAGCTATTATGAAAACTTTGCCTATATGACTTCATTTGAACCTCACAATAATCTTATGGGACAAGTATTATCCCTGCTTTACAAACAATCAATCCAAGACTCCAACAAGTTAAATAATATTCTCAATATCACATAGACAATGAATGGTAAATGAGGTTAAACCCAGGATCATTTTGTCTTAAAGCTCATAAACTTTCTGACATATTACAGTAAAAATAATAGCAAACAATTGCAATGATTATGACTCCTTAAAGGTAGGGACTGTGATATATGTCTATGTATCTCCAGTAGGACTTAGCACAGTAATCTGTATAAAATAATTTTAAATTGTTAAATCAGTCAATTGTCAGACAAGGCTGCCTGCTGTGCGCCAGGTGCTTGCTTTAAAAAAAATGACCACATAGACAGGATTCCTTCATGGAACTTATAGTCTATTGAAAGAGTCAGACATTAAATATTACACAAAATTACATTACACAAATGACCTGAGTTTTATCATAAAAAAGTATAGGATGCTAAGAGAGTGAGAAATATTTCCAAACTTACATTTTTAAAGGCTATGGAGAGGATATGTCTATTTGAATGAAGATAAATTTCAGATGAGAAAAAGTTTAAGAATTTAATGGAGAGAGTATTTGTATTTTTAGTGTTAGCTAATGGTGGTGGTATTTTACAAAGCTATGATGCATATTTTGAAAAGCTATTTTCCTCATGATATATTATGGTTATATACTTAAGTGATATCTTAGAAAAGTATAAGTACTAAGCAAATCTCTTCAAAGAATAAGCTCAAAATATGGGAACAGGTGTATTCATAAAAGTATTGTCCCTATATTATTTAAATAGTCATCTTAATAGTAACAATTTAATTAAATGATTAATAATATAAGAATAAGTAAACTATGTTGTATCCCTTACAAATAATGGCTCTGAAGGGTAATGTAGCAATAGGAAAATGCTTGCATTATAGTGCTATGTAAAAAAAGAATAAAATATTGTATGCTCATAAAATATGTAGAAAATATACATAAGAACTACTGAAAGAAGTATACCAAAATTTATAACAACTATGGTAGAAAGACTATGAGAGATACCTTTCTCTTTTTTATTTTATAAACATTCTGTAGTGTGGTTTTATTATTGCAATTAAAATACGTTCTGAAATAGAAAAGAATAATCATAAAAACACATTTGGCTTCTATGGATAGATCCTGATTATCTGATTGTATGTTTTGTATTAATACCTGACTTGGTATATAGCACTCTGGGAGATAATCAAGTCAATAAAGAGACCTGAAAAAAAATGAACCACAAACCATAACTATTTAGTGCACACAGGAAGGTACTATTAATAACTACAGAGGCAAAAGGAGAGCATCTGCAACCTAAAGACTAAAATTAGTAATAACATTGAAGGGAGTTCTACCAAATTATGTTTTCCAGAAGACAGCCACAGGCCCTTCTTGTGTAAAGAAGACAGATTACTTCCATTAGCCTTGAAACAAAAGCAAAGACTTCTGGATGAGGGCATTTAATTATAATGTTTATGTAATCACTCTGTAGCCATTTATATAAACAAGATCGCTTAGAGCACTGCTTTTCTGTGGGCAGTAAAGGGTAGTAAAGGATGTATTTTGTAAAAAGTGTATTTTAAGCCAAATAATTCAGCACCACAAGTGAAAATTATTGGCGTATTGTACTGGTATTTTTAAACATGTAGAGAAGTGCAGATACAACCCTTTTTCTGCTTTATGATTGTTGGACTTTTCAGTCTATGAGCTTGTGATAGTAACAATAATAAATAACCAAAATGCAATACCTAACAATTAATCTCTATTTACTTATATCAGAGCCCCATTCTAGGGGCTTTTATGTATATTAATTCATTTAGCTTTATAATAACCCCATGAGGTTGATTGTTATCATTATCTTCACTTTATACACAAGGAAACTAAAACACAGAGTGTTTAAATGACTTGTCCAAGGTTGCTCAGCTAAATGCTTGGATTTGAACGAACATCGGAAATCTGGCTGGAGACCTCAGTGTCCTAAGGACACACTATGCTATGCATCTAAAGAAATTTTTTGCATTAATACTCCATCTTATTGCCAGAGTCACTAGAAATTATTTTCGATGAGAATAACAAAAAAGCTTGTTCCAAACTCATTTTCTCTCTCCTCACAGTGCTATTTCCATTTTCTTTTCTCTTTCTTTCCTTTTTTTTTCTTTTCATTTCTCTTCTTTGACTTTTGTAGTTTTAGAAATAAGTTCATCAATACAGAGGAAAGACAGGAAAATGGGATTTTTTTTCTCACGTTTTTCTTAATTGATTTATTTAGCATATCTATTTTTGATGTTTAAGAACATAAGAAGTAAGTAGTCAGAAGTCTTCTTTGAGCCACCAAGAGTTGGGACAGAGATGTCAAACGTCGTTACACAACTGGGCAGCCTCTGAGAACTGTTTGCTGAGGTTTTAGATGTCAGAGGTGGAGACTCAAGAAAGAACAATAATTTGCTTGGGTATACGTGATATCTGTGATTTTACACATATACAGATACAAATACATCTTTAACTTATTTATTTTTAAATTTGAATTTATTTATTTATGACATATATAAAACTTGTATATTAAAATGTATTTTCCACTTTGGAATTGATTTATAGGTGAGTAATGTCATAACCTAGAGATAGCTTTGACAGGGAGGCATGTAGGTAACTAACGTCCACTTGTAGACTCAACTCTTCAAAAAATGTCTCTCCTGTGACATTTGTACATCAAATTTCTAACTTAGCATTTGCAAAAAGTCACTGTTAAAATGTAAGCACACTACCAGGAATGAAGTAACACACGCCGTTGTACTCACTAACACAGTATAGCCACTTTGGAAAGCAGAGACCATGTTCTTGAGGGAGTGGTAAAGCAAAGTGAATGGAGAAGTCACATTATCAGGTTTCGATGGGGTTATGGGAAACTGGACAGTGGGGCTGAGGAAAATGGGGATGGTGTAGTTTTCATGATAAGAGGGCAGAGCTACAGGTGTTTTGGAAGAATATCTTATAGGAGAGAGGTCTTGAAAGTGGAAGCTAGCAGAACTACACGGTGAAATGTAGATTACTTCATTTTTTCTGGAGTCATCTCACTTTTCTGGCTATCTGGATAGAAATGGCACCAAGTCACATATTGAGGCAGCATATAATACCTAAAAGAGTAGGTGTTTCAGGTTGGGACAGACCAAGATTCAAGTCTACTTCTATCAGTGTAGCCTTGGATAAGTTATCAAACATTTAGTTCCTCCCATCTATAAAATGTAGCAATTAAACTATTAGACTAGAAAATCTACTATATTCCATGCATATAGTGACTGTATGCATACCATATCTATATGCATAGATATACAGTAGCTATAGAAAACATATATGTATGTATATACACATATACATTTGTACATGGAGGTATTCACATTATCTACTATAGTGCTATCTTTCTCCCTCGTTATGTTACTTCTGCAACAAACTTGCCATATTTTCTTTATTTTATATTTTAGTTTCTTATATATGTATTTACTTTTAACAAATTTTCAAAATATGCAAATAACTTTCCATTAAACTATAGTACTAGCCCTTTTATTTCTGAGGTAAACTAACTGACCATCTTAGGGAATTCTTTTTTGTTAGCTACCAAAAAAAATAGGATGTGTGCCACTTAATGAACAGATTCAGACAATATATTACTAATTTACTTCAATGAGAAAGAGACTCTTGCTCCTGGTGAATGATATTACACAATTTGTTTTGTTTTGTTGATAGCACTACTGTGCAATGGTCACCTGTGATACAATTATTTGAATTCATGACAATGATGGGTTAGGAACTGAGGCAGATCCACTGTGCTTCTTTATGTTCAGATGTTTTGAATCAGAATTCTAGGACTATATCTATGTGCCTAGGCAAATATATAAAATAAATATTCCATTATTCCACTAACAGCTTAAACACGTGTTATAATTCTAACAGACTTTAGAGAGCATATGGCAGTTTCAACAAGTCCAACATATTTTTACGTGCACCTAAGCTAGGGACCCCTGACCAATGAGTTGAACATCATCTATCAGGAACATCCTGATAGATGCTCATCTATCTAGCATCCTGATAAATGACAGATCTTCAACAAGCTAGCTCTCCAGGCCATTTCTGCTTCCTCAATTCCACATGTGTAATTAGTTGGGATTCCCAGTCGGGAGGCAAAGGCAGGTAGCATTTTGGGCCCTCCCTTTACTGTGCTCAGTTCAGTTTGTTCATGGAAACATCTCCAAGGATCTTAAAACTTTAAGAAAATGGAAAATATCTCCTCCTCACAAAGTTGGAGGCCCTGAACCTGAGCCTTAAGAGATTTATTTTTACATTTGTTTTCGAATTCTCACAATTTATACAGAAAAAAAAAAATCAGAGTATCCATCCTGCGTTTTAACTTTTTTATTTATTGCCGTAGTATTATATATCAATAATATTTATAAGAAGGAAGTTGTTAATACATATTTGTTATCTAAGTATAATTTGGGATACTATATAAATCTTTTAGTTTGTGGGTTAGTTCTGTACCCTGTCATATCCTAAGCTACCTGGTCTTCTTGGAATAATAAATATACATACCTGTTGGGACCAAGATCTATAGTTTCACAATATTCATAGCCATCTGATTCTGCTACAGGGCAAATTTAGACTGGAAATAAGACAATAAATTAAGTAAGAGAACCTTTCTTTGTTTAACCTACCTCCCAAAGGCTCCATTTGTAAAGAGTACAGACCAGAAATCACATGCCCTACTGGATTCTTTCCATGGGAAAAACCTGTGCTGAGTTTTAGTTTCTTCATTTTTTAAACAGAACAAAAATCTCTCCTACTACTAATAGAAGTGATTTGCAGATTTAATGCAATTATATCAAAGTAGTTTTTAACCTATAAAACACAACGTTGTATGATTAGTTTGTATTGAACATCCATGAAACTCTAGGAATAGTACTAGAAGCTTTATATACCATTATATATAGAATGGTGTCTCTTTTAATTCTCAACAAATCCTGTCCAGTTGTCATAATTATACTTACTGAATAAATTATATTAATTTATATTATAATTATATTAGTTATATCATGAATTCATAGAAACTCAGGGGTTGGGTGATTTGCTAAGATCAATAGCTAGAAAGGGGCAGAATCAGTATTCAACTCAATATTACCTCCGAATGGAAGTAATTCAGTGTTACTGAGTATCACTAATTATAGAATTAATACTTTTCCTTTCTACTCAGAGCTAACACAACAGCATTATCTAATGTTGTTAAATGGTAGGTGGAATTAAAAATGGTAGGTAAGATTAAGAAAGGAGGGAAATCACTGAATAACCTGCCCTTGCAGCAAAGTTGACAAAGTACATAAGATCTCTGGTAAGATCTAATCTTCATCTCATTCTGCCACATGTTTTTGTTTTGTTTTTTAAGACGTATCTCACTCTATCGCCTAAGCTGGAGTGCAGTGGCACAATCTTGGCTCACTGCAACCTCTACTTCCTGGTTCAAACAATTCTTCTGTCTCAGCCTCCTGAGTAGCTGGTATTACAAGTGTGCGCCGCCACTCCTGGCTAATTTTTGTATTTTCAGTAGAAAGGGGATTTCGCCATATTGGCCAGGCTGGTCTCCACATGTTTTTAATCGAAGCCCCTGTGTTCTCAGTATCCTGAGATGACTGGCTGATTGGCTTTTGCCACAGCCATTGGCTTCAGCCGCTGTTCTGGCCTGGACATCATCCTGTGCATGTTGAAGACAGGATTCTGGCCTAATTTCTTTCAGGGACTTTCTACCACAGAATGACCAAAGGTGATGTTGGGAACAAAATACCTATACATTTCATCCAGTTGCAAATAATCAGCTCCAGCATCTGGAGTTACTTGGTACCTAAATTGACCAGGTTGCTGTTAAGGATGAATGGGCCAATCTTACAGCTGAACACCATGATACTGGTTCCCAGGAGCCAAGCATCACCCCAATCCATCCTTTTTTATTTATTTTAAAATGTGTTAATACTTTTAAATCTTTAAGCCATGACTAATTTTCTTTTAATGAAGATTGTTTTCCCCAGGATATATCAGAGTAAAAGCATAAGATGGTGCTTTAAAAAAAATATTTTAGAATCAGTTATGTCTTCAGTTTACTAATCCACTATTCACATGAGTAGAACTTACAATTTGCTCTGGTTTTGTTACTTGGATGGGTAAGATAACTTAGAAGAACTGACAGTGATTTTGCTAAAATATAAAAATGGGATAGTTTTAAATCTCTATAGATGTGACCCTTGGTGGTAATATAAAGGAGATCAAAGGACTAATGTGTTTGTTCCCAACCTATCTTCAAATAAAATTGTTTTATAGATGTTATAAAAGTACACATACATACACTTTATGTACACACACATGCATTTCATGTATATATCCACTATAATGCTAGTTCTCTCTTCTTATGATACTCCTGCCAGAAATTTGCCATATTTTCCCTATTTTGCATTTTAGTTTCCTTTTTATCATTAATAAATATACTTACACTAGATTTTCAGAGTATGAAATTGTTTTCCCATCAAACTCTTATGGTGTTGGGCCCTTTTTTCTGAGAAAAAAGTAACAGAGAAATCAATTTAGGAGAGTCTTCCCATTAAGGGAATATACTACTAGTGAACTGGCTTACAGACTGAGGTTGGTAGGTTCGGATATGTATGGGCAGAACAGTAGCAAGACATTTGAGGACCTATGATCCTTGCTTGTTCACCTAATGCTTTTTACCTAACACTGCCACTACTGTAAAACCAAAGCAAGACATTCAGAACAAGACATTGCAGACCCAGTTGACACTTTGAGGGAGGCTGCTACCATGGGTATAATCTATAAGCCTCCATTTGGAGCAGGATTCAAGATCAATATGGAGACATTAGATTCTACTTTTTAAAATAAGCACTCATCTCATTTCAGACTATGGACATACTACTGAGCTTTACTATCCTTAGTTCTTAGTCTAGTACCTGGGTATCTTTATTGTATGAAAGGTTATTTCCTTTAGGACTTGCCTCTGAGTCCCAAACTGGCACTCACTATCAGGATCATGGAGGAAAATGCAACTTTTACATGGATGATGACATGGATTAGGCATCTGTGGTGGTTCTAGAAGTTCAGGATTCACCTGATCTGCCTCCTACTTCTCTTTGAAAAAATGCAAAGTATAGGATCTTTCTACCACAATTCTTTACTACTGTAAGGAGTTTGGTCCACTGACTCTGCAAAAGACCTCTCAGTGTTGAAGTACTTTTCTTTAATGCCATTTCTTGAGAGTTGGAGCTACAGTTGCTCTAGATGTGTCTAGGTCTGATCTTTTCTCCCCCCTACTCCTTGAGCCCCTGATAACCACCATTCTACTTTCTATTTCCATGAGTTCAATCTTTTTAGATTCCCCATATTCATGAGATCACAAGGTATTGGTCTTTCTGTGCCTGGCTTATTCCACTTAACATAATGTCCTTGAAATTCATCCAAATTGTCAAAATGACAAAATTTTGTTCCTTTTTAAGCCTGAAAAGTATTCCACAATGTATATATACGACTTATCTCTCTTTCGCTTTCTTTCTTTCCTGCCTGTTTTTCTTTCTTTTCTTTTCTTTTCTTTTCTTTTCTTTCTTTCTTTCTTTCTTTCCTTTCTCTTTCCTTCTTTCTTTCTTTCCTTCCTTCCTTCCTTCCTTCCTTCCTTCCTTCCTTCCTTCCTTTCTTTTTTTTTTCTTTTTTTTTTTGAGATGGAGTCTCTCTTTGTCGCCCAGGCTGGAGTGCGGTGGCGCGATCTCGGCTCACTGCAAGCTCCGCCTCCCGGGTTCACGCCATTCTCCTGCCTCAGCCTCCAAGTAGC
>NW_016817076.1:156811-208379 GCF_001698545.2 Rhinopithecus bieti | reverse complement strand
GGCCAGATCTCGGCTCACTGCAAGCTCCGCCACCCAGGTTCACGCCATTCTCCTACCTCAGCCTCCCAAGTAGCTGGGACTACAGGCACCGCCACCTCGCCCGGCTAGTTTTTTTGTATTTTTTAGTAGAGATGGGGTTTCACCGTGTTAGCCAGGATGGTCTTGATCTCCTGACCTCGTGATCTGCCCGCCTCAGCCTCCCAAAGTGCTGGGATTACAGGCTTGAGCCACCGCGCCCGGCCTCTTTCTTTCTTTCTTTCTTTCTTTCTTTCTTTCTTTCTTTCTTTCTTTCTTTCTTTCTTTCTTTCTTTCTTTCTCTTTCTTTCTCACTTCCGTTCCTTTCCTTTCCTTTCATTTTCCTTCCTTCCTTCCTTCCTTCCTTCCTGTTGTCCCAACATCATTTATTGAAGAGACTGTCCTTTCCCCACTGTATGCTGTCAACATCTTTGTTGAAAATCATTTGACCTTAAATACATAGATTTATTTCTGGGTTATCTATTCTGTTCACTGGTCTCTGTGTCTATTTTTATGCCAGTACCATGATGCCTTGTTTATTACAGCTTTGTGGTATATTTTGAAGTTCGATATTGTGATACCTCCAGGTTTGTTCTTTTCACTCGATATTTATTTGGCTATTTAGAGTTTTTTGTGGTTATACAAAGTTTAGGATTGCTTTTTTCTATTTTTGTAAAAAATGTCATTGGCATTTTGACAGGGATTATATTGAATCTGTTGATAGCTTTGGTTAGTATGGACATTTTAAATATCAGTTCTTCCAATCCATAAACAGAGGATATTTTTCTTTTTATCTGTGACCTCTATAATTATTTGATCAATGTTTTATAGTTTTCAGTGTACAGGTCTTTCACCTCCTTTGGATTGAATTTATTCCTAAGTATTTTAAATTTATTTTGGTAACTATTGCAAATAGGATTGTTTTCTTGATTTTCTTTTTCAGATAGTTTGTTGTTAGGGTATTAAAGTGCTACTGATTGTTATGTGCAAATAGGGATGATTTTATTTCTTTCTTTCCAATTTGGATGCCCTTTATTTCTTTCTTTTGCCTAATGGCTATGACTAGAACTTCCAATACAATGTTGACTAAAAGTGGCAAGCATAGGCATTCTTGTTTTATTCCTGATCTTGGAGGAAAACCTTTCAACTTTTCACCATTGAGTAAGATATTAGCTGTGGGTTTATCACATGTGGTCTTTATTGTGTTGGGATACTTTCCTTCTATATTTAATTTTTGAGAGTTTCTATCATGAAAGAATGTTGAATTTTGTCAAATGCTTTTTCTGTGTCTGTAGAGATGATCATATGCTTTTTGTTCTTTATTCTGTTAATGTAGTGTATCACATTTATAGATGTGTAAATGCTGAATCATCCTTACATCCCTGGGATAAATCTCACTTGATCATAATGAATTATTCTTTTACTGTGTTGTTGCATTTAATTTGCTAGTATATTTTGAACGTTTTTGCATTTATGTTCACCAGGGATATTGACCTATAATATTTTCTTGTAGTGTTCTTGTCTGGCTTTTGTATCATTGTAATGCTTTCCTCATAAAATGAGTTTGGATGTACTTCTCTTCTTCAATTTTTTGAAAGAGTTTCAGAGGAACTAGTGTTAGTTCTTCATTAAATGGTTGATGATTTCAGCACTGAAGCCATCTGGTCATGGGCTTTTCTTTCTTGGGAGAGGCTTTTGGTAATTGATTCAATCTCCTTACTTATTGGTCTGTTCAGATCTTCTGTTTCTTCCTGATTCAACCTTAGCAGGTTATATGTGTCTAGGAATTTATCCATTTTGTCTAGGTTATTCAATATGTTGGATTTATAATCCTTTGCATTTCTGTAGTGTGTTTTAATGTCTCCTCTTTCATTCCTGATTTTATTTATTTGACTCTTCTCTCCTTTATTCTTGGTCTAGCTCAAGATTTGTTGATTTTGTTATTATTTCAAAACACCAACCTTTAGCTGAGCTGTTCTGTTGTTAGATAGAATAGAATAGAACGTTCTGTTTCAACAATAGAATGTTGAACAGTTCTATTGTTTTTCTACTTTGTATTTCACTTATTTCTACTCTGATTATTATTTTCCTCCTTTTAGTAACTCTGTGCTTAGTTTCTCCTTATTTTGTGTGTCTGAAGGTACAATGTTATAGGCTGTTTGAGATCTTTCTCCCTTTTTGATGTAAGAGTTTATTGCCATGAGCTTTCCTCTTAGAACTCTTATTGCTGCAATCCACAAAAGTATTTGTTTTTGGCAAGTTGTGTTTCCATTTTCATTTGTCTCAATACATTGTTAAATTTATCTTTTAACTTCTTCATTATCCCACTGGTTGTTGAGGAGTATGTTGCTTAATTTCCGTATATTTCTGCATGTTCCAAAATTCTTCCTGTTATTGATTTCTAGTCTCATACCATTGTGTTAAAAAACAAAAAAAGATACTCAATATGATTTAAAGTATCATTTCAGTTAATGATCTGGACCTTAAATGACAGCAGCATAATCAATGTTAATCACAAACCAAAGGCTATTTAGTGTTATTATTTTAATATGCAGTATACTTACCAGGGCCCCCAGCACTCAGTCTGCACAGTCTGGGCCCTGCCTGTCTCAGATCCATACCCCATCTCTTCCTCCACCCCTTCTGTTTCAGCCACATTAACACTGTTTGCTCTCTCTAGTTCCCCACCCTCACTGCCATGCCCACACTATGCCTTACCAAATTCTGTTCCTCTTTTAGATCTCAGTTTTCCTTGAACACCCAGACTCAAGGTGTGGATGCCTATTTGTTTATCTTTTTAGTAGCCCAGGCTTCTTTATAGTACATTTTACAGATGTATTCAAATAATTGTGTAATTGGCTACTTAATATTTTTCTCCTGCATTTAAAGAAAGACCCAAGATTATATCTGTCTTATCCAACACTACACTTAGCATGGTATATTGCATGGCAATCATTAACTTTTTATTGAGTTAATTAAGCATTGTGCATAATGCCTAGATGCCTAAGCTTTCAATGTTACCAAACACGTGGAATAAAACTTACTGCAATCTAGGTTCCCCTGAAAGCACAGCCTAAAGTGGAGGCTTACTTGAAGGTTACTCTGTCTTAAGGAGGAGAAGTAAAGAACAGGGAGTTATTGTAATAGACTGAATTTTTCTCCATACCCCACCCAAATTCATATGTTGAAGCCCTGTTGACTAAAGAAAAAAAAATCAAGCTTTTAAAGTTTCAGGCCAGGTACATTGGCTCATGCCTGTAATCCCAGCACTTTGGGAGGCTGAAGCAGGCAGATTGCTTGAGGCCAGGAGTTGGAGACCAGCTGGCAACATGACAAAACCCCATCCTGTACTAAAAATACAAAAATTACCCAGGCATGATGGTGATCATCTGCAGTCCTAGCTATTTGGGAAGCTGAGGCACGAGAATCGCTTGAACCTGGGAGGAGGAGGTTGAAGTGAACCGAGATCATGCCACTGCATTCCAGACTGGGAGACAGAGAGAGACCCTGTCTCCAAAATTAATTAATTACATTTTTAAAAGTTAGCTTTATTTGGAAGTCTGAGGACTATGGACCAAGGCCTATTGCCTGGGATCAGTTCTGTCAGACTGTTCCAATGCAGCAATTAAGTTCACAGTTTATATACAAATGGTGAAGATTCATTACATGCAAAATCACATCAGAGTTTGTGTATAAGAGTTGATATTTATAAATTATTATTATAGATTATAATTATAGATTATAGATTATTATCGATAATAGTATTTATTATATAATAAATATAATAATTATTATATAATTTATATTATTATCGATAATAATAATCTATAATCTATAACATGCTAGGCTGCCTTCTGCTGTTGAAAATAATCCAAATATCTTGGGCATATGATTCTCATTGAGGAGGGCATGGTATATACAAGAGAAATATTCAACTGGTTTTCCCATGATTGCAAACCTTTCGAACTTTTAGAAGAGAAAAAAAAGAGACAAAGCAAATATAAGAGAGATTTTGAGATAATTTGTACACTCTGAAATGAGAAAACAAATTTAGGGCTGACACAAGAAGAACTAATTATTTTTTTCAAGTACATTTTATTGTTATCAAAATAGTCCATACACATCCTGGGGAAAAAAAACCCACAAATAGTGCAGGAAGATTATAATTAAAAGCACCAGTTCAGCTCAAAGGCAACATTATTTAACAAAGTTTTTTTTTAATTATTTTTAGTGATCCCTCTAAATTTCTAAAATAAACTATCTGTATATTTTTATTTTCTTGTTTTACCAATGTTAAGTGTGACACAATTTACTTGTTTTGCCTGCTTATAAATATAGGGATTTAGCCTCATTTTTTTAAATTTATTTATTTAATTTATTTTATTTTATTTTATTTTATTTTGAGACAGGTCTCACTCTGTCGCCAGGCAGAGTGTGCATTGGCGCAATCTCTGCTCACTGCAACCTCTGCCTCCCAGGTTCAAGTGCTTCTCCCGCCTCAGCCTCCTGAGTAGCTGGGAGTACAGGCGCTTGCCACCACACTCCATTAATTTTTGTATTTTTAGTAGAGACAGGGTTTCACCATGTTGGCCAGGATGGTCTCTATTTCTTGACCTTGTGATCCGCCTGCCTCTGCCTCCCAAAGTGCTGGGATTACAGGCGCGAGCCACTGCACCTGACCGGATTTAGCTAATTTTCTACACTTATCTCCAGCCTTCCTCTTCACTCTACCTCCCTTTTCAATATGATAATATCACATCTTAAGTTCCATCATTCCTGTAACCTCTGTAGCTATAAGTAAATAGCCACAAATAACATATGTAGATTTCCATTTCTGATTCTATCAGCCATAGGTAACTCTCTTTACATTCTATTTTGTAAGAGCAGTTGAATAATTCTCACCTTTCCTCCCAACATTCTCTTCCTCCTTCTACATCCCCACCCCTGGCTCTATTGTAGTGGCTATTAACATATGTTATTTTGTAACCATGGGTAAGTGTTAAGTAATTTGCCTAAAGATTAATTCTAAAAAATTTAAAAATGTAGAAATCTTTATGTAATGGTAACTATATAAGCATTATTTACTGTAAAACCAAGTAATGTACAGTGCTTCCCTCTCCGTGGCTCCAGTGTCATGACTTCTATAGCACTTTACAAATAATATTATGAGTATATACTTCCAGAATGGCGGTATAAGAAACTCGGCAGACCCTCTCCCCAGTGAAACAACTGTACTGGTTAAAGTATTTTAAAAGGCAATCATGAAAAGTCTCTGGAAATTTTCTTAAGGGTATACAGCAAATGAAGAAACATTTATTCCAAAAAGTGTACTAA
Organism: Rhinopithecus bieti; assembly: GCF_001698545.2. Classification (NCBI taxonomy): domain Eukaryota; kingdom Metazoa; phylum Chordata; class Mammalia; order Primates; family Cercopithecidae; genus Rhinopithecus; species Rhinopithecus bieti. The sequence continues at coordinate 203,030 of NW_016817076.1, read as the reverse complement.
ATCTTGGTAAGAACAATGAGTCCGAGGCACTTGAGTCACGACCCACTTCCCTTCCTCTCCTCCCAGCTCAGCATGACAGAAGCTTAACTCTGGGCAAGACTGGTCAAGAACACAGGGCTTCCTCAGCTTCCAGTTGAGGCCGACTGTATGTTCCCAAGAGGAGAAGGCTGACAGCATTTGTTGTGTCCCTTCACCCTTCCCCTCCAGAAGCTAAATTCTGGCTAGATGAATCCAAGAGATTGGGGCTCCCTTCTCTCACCCAGCTCCTACCCGTAGGGTGGTGGTTCAACCTCAGGCCTGGGACACTGAGAATAGTATGGGTTCTCAGTTATTGATGAGGCTCTGATTATTGCCCGTGCTCAGCTCCCTCCTCCTAAAGCAGGGGAGTCACTTACAGAGGAACACAATGTTGTCCCTATCCCTAGTTCTGAAGCCATGCATCCAAGATTTTCCCCAGTGGGAGCACTGAAGCTCTTTGCAAAAGACTAACTTTATTTGAAGCAGAGTAAAGGGAAGTTCAAGATAAAGGTATTCTCACAAATAGTGTAAGTTCTGGTGGAAAGCAATTAAGAGGAGGTTGGTAGCTTCATGAAAGAAAAGCTAAACCAGATCAGCTAGTGTATGAGAGAGAATCAGGAAAAGAGATAGCTAAGAAGAACCCTCCTGGGTCAGAACAAACCTCAAGCACTGACCACAGCAGACAGAGCACCATGGCTTACACCTGTAATCCCAGCACTTTGGGAGGCTGAGGTGGGAGGATTACTTGAGCGCAGGAGTTTGAGATTAGGCTGGGAAACATAACAAGACCCTGTCTATATTTTAAAAACAAAAAACAAAAGGCTACTGCAGCAAAAAGGCTGGAATTTAATTGGAGCAGACCCCCAGAGCAATTTATGTCCCAGGACATTGTAAAAAACAACCGAACAATCTAGAACAGAATAGCTGGATATATGTGATAAGCCTTAGAGCAACCACTAAGAAAATAACTCGAAAAATACATAGTGAAGGAAAGAAAACAACAGTGTTCCTAACTTCACAATCAAATGAATTCTCCTTTTCAACATTTCACCAGAGGCTCAAAATCATTCCATGTTTAAATTTTTTTTCTCTTTTAACGTCTACTGAAAAAGTAGCAAAATTACTGAGGAGAGCTTTATTTCTAAAAGGGGGTATCACAACCTGCAAGTGGGAAATGGAGCCTCTGGTTAAAACTGAAAAGCAGGTGCTTCGAAGGAGGAAAAATGAAACAGGAATTCATACTGAATGGATTGGTTTAGCATACATATTCAACTGACTATAGGAGGAGCTATGAATATTCATGAAGGGGCACACATGTAGTAAGCTAACATGTCTGTTACATATGTCCCATGTTCACTTCGTGGTGGAAACAACATTTAAATGTACTAATATTAAGCTCTATATGTCAAAAGGTGAAGCAGAGGACATGAAAGGACTCAACATGCAGTCTCCGTAAACTGGCCAGAACCACTCCATGTTCAGTGGTCTCTTATAAGGAAGGAATGCTAACCAGGTGCTGTGTCGAAACAACAAAAAGCAAGGGGCAGTGTAACATGGTTGGTTGAAATCAGCCATGGAGCAAGTCTTTCAGAAGAGCTTGTTTCTGTTTAATCCTTAGGAATGAAAGCCTACTGGTGGTTAGCAAAGTAGGGGGTGTAACTGGGTGTGGCTGACCTACTGTTCCGTCATGGACATGAGCTCAGTTTTTAAGGTTTCTCTGGGGTCTCCAAGTGAGCCTCCCTGGGGAATCCTCCAATTTTCCTAGTGAGAGCAAGAACCATATCTGCCTGTACTGCCCAACTCAGGTTTTCTTTTTTTGTTTGTTTTTTTGTAGTAATAGTAACTATTTAAAGAATGAATAAGTGGTGGTAAAGTGAAACAGACTAAGTTCCTGATGTAGAAGGCAGAAGACTGTTGCTTAGGCAGATCAAGTAGAAACTATATGATGTTTTTCTATAGTAATAACCTTAGAAATGGCAATTTGGTTCTATAGTACAATTAATATCACTAAAAGAGCGGTCCAATGAACTTACAAGTTATGTGATGTATGTGGGTTAATCTGGGAGACCAACCACCATTTATTAAATTCTTCTATACAAAAATGCTTTCTGAAGGGCAAATAGCAAGTTTACAAATGAATTTTTGGAAAACAAACTGTAAATTAAAGTTCACTTCTAAGGCTATTAATTTGTGGATATCTTTGTCTATATCTTCTTCTCATTGATATATCCTCAGGTACCTAGAGTTCTCCCTTCAGCCAACCTTAATTTTGAATTATATGCCAGTTATAAATGATCTTCAGAATATGAATTAAATACCCCCTTTAATTTCAATTGATATGATTTTACAATATTAACTACATAGTAACAGTAGATTTGGATATTTATCATTTTTCTATTTGACTTATAATTTAGGGCCAAATGGGTGTCATAAGGAGCTCTCATTCCAGGAAACACTGTAGAGTAGTCTAGTATCCTAACAGTCCATCCTTCTTGATTTTTGAAAATAGTCTATTGTGGAGTAGTTTAGGATAACCTAACTACTTGTCTGTCAAATAGAGGAATGCTGTGACTGGAGAAAATTGAGCCATTATACGTTATTCTTTGGTACAGTCACAAAAAGCTACTTATTTCACAAAAGACACTATTTTGCCTTTTCAGGTGTAACTGTGTGGAACCGCATAATCCCAGCAATGATACATTGAAGGAATGGAGGGAATCCAATATTTCTGCCTCTGACATAATATGGGAGAATCTAACTGTGTCAGTAAGTAAAACATTGAAAATTAAGTCATACCTAAGAGCTTTTGTTGACATTGTGACTCAATTATTGCCATTACAGTAAAATTTTTTTGAATGCATAATATTATAAAACTAATAGTTATGTTTGAATTTTAATTTCATCATTTCAGATGCTCATCAGTAAACTGGGGTTATCTTTCATTATTAAGGTTGTTCTAATAGAAGACCAGAATTGCTCAAAAAGCTCATTTATACAGAATTATGTGACTGAGATGGACTGAAAGCACATTAAATATGAGTGGTGTTGACCTGAATGAAATCATATGGCAGAACTAAGTCTGCCTTCTGTGTAAAGAACTCAGAATGCTCTTACTTTACTCTGTAATGCTGCTCCAGCTGTTCCGGATCTGCTGGGGGAAGGGGATGTTTCTAATATTCTAGTGTCAATACTAAAGTCTTTGGGAGGAACAAATATCACTTTTCTTCACAAAATTCTGGCACTTCCCTCAACAAGATATTTCTTTTTTCCATTTTGTTCTTATCTCCCACTCAAGAAAGGGCTTTTTCACCTATAACAGTTAAATCCTGTGCCATTGTCTTATTTCCTTTGGCATTTCTCTGCTTTATAATTTCTTTTTTTTCATACCTGCATTTCTCTATTTTTCTGAATCTATTATAATGTCTGTGCCTCTTTACCTATCAATATTTGCATTCTATAATTCTGGTTCAATAAAATCTTGTAATTTGAAAATGTGTTCTGCTTTTAATAAGTATTAAAATCTGAGTAGCCCTACTTTCTTTTCTACTCTTCCCAGTTATAAACATTACAGGTTCAAACCTTCTGCCACTTTACCTACCCATATAGGCTCAAATTTTATTATGACTATCAGCAAAAAACTATATGAGTTCTAGTTCATTTGATCAAATGCATACTATTTTAGTAAATGGTCCAGTTAGGGAACATATAAATCTTTTTTGTTGTACAGATATTATAAAACTCTAAACATGATTCTTGTAAAGAGCATATGATCTATCGACTATTTTCTTGATTTTCTCTATTGAACATGCTCTTTCAAAATTGAAATCAAATTACTTACTCTGTATTTAAAATTCTCTCTTGGCCTATATTTTACTACTTCTGTTCTTACCCTAGTTGTGTTCTGTAGAATAAGCCTTCAGTTACTTTTGTTGTTTTGTTATTGTTAACATTTATTCAGTTCCACCTATTTTTTCCTAGAAAAATAACATCGCCAGGCTGCTTCCACTCAAAGAGCCATTTTAACTGAGCAATAAAAGAGTTGATGAGCTGATCAAGAAAAAAAACACTATAGTTATTCAGAATTTAGACCTGGGGTCATGATTAATGAAATCAGTAGTGGGTCTTCTGTCTACATTTTCTTTGGTAGACTATATTATGTTTACAGAGCCTCTTGATATCTTCTTCAATATGAAAACCCAAACGATCCCATCTCTAAGTTATATAACATGATAGTTTATTCTATATGTATTTTGTATTATGTGAATAATTTAATACTAAATAATAATATGCATTCTATGTATTAGAAACTTCTGAATTTTTAGAGTTCTAAGAAGCAGACATACAGCACAGTGTTCAGGCTAGCTGTGAGTTAGATACCCTAAGTTTTAAGGTCAAGTGGAATAGTGAAAAATATTTTACAATTGAAGCAAACACAGCATTGTGGGGTTGTTGGGTTTTTTCTCTTTTTTTGTCATTTTAAAAAGTTTTGTATTAGGTGCTAACATTCAGGCAGAAATTTTCATATTAGTTTTCATTAGTTAAAAGCAGTTTTTGCAATGGATAATTGCTAATCTTGACCAGAAACAGTCTTTATCACCAGAGGGAATACTATATAAGGAAAACAATCTTGTAATGTTTAAGAAAAAAAAAGACCATTAAAATTTTGTCTAATTTTATGCTGACTTTTCCTCAATATATTCATACTGTCATCAAAAATATTTTATTAATAAAGCACTGAACTAGTGGCTTTTATAACTAATTTTGTTAAAATAGTGATATAACATTTAATTTACATATTGTTTATTTGGCAGGTCCTGTAATGTTTCATTGAGTTGTTACATATCTCATGAATTATAATTTATACCTTGCCAATTCAGCAAGGGCAAAGAACTTTAGCTTTCTTTGATTCTCCCAAACTGCTCTATGCATAGTAAGTGTTAAACATTTGATAAAAGTACTTAATGTCTGTTTTGAAACAGTTTCATCTTACTATTTAATGCACATATTTATGGCAAGCTAGAGTACTTAAGTGTATATATATATGATCTCAAAAATCAGCCTTTATAAGAAATCCTTAGGCACGATTTAAAATATTCATAAGCAATTAACCAGCGTTTGGTGTTTCGTTGCCTGAATTACATATTTAGCTTGTACATATATAAGGGGCAGGACACTAATGCCAACTTTAATTTCTTATTTTATCTAACTTAATTTTTGCCAACTTATAGAATTGCTGAAACTTAGAATGTGTTTGAAGAGTAATTAGTAGAAATCAGTTTGTCAACAAACATTTTTTGAGTACCCATTGTAACTGAAACCATATGTTAGACTCAAAAGAAGAGAGCAGGATTTGGATTTGGTTTTCATTTCTAAATTTCAGGACTTACTCTGTGTGTATGTGTGCATGTATGTATGTGTGCATGTGTGTTTGCCTCCGTGTGTGTGTTGGGGATACAATTAGTATAAAACTGAAAATAAATGTTGAATTTAGCAGGTCACAATTTTTCTTTTTTAAAGTTAGCATTTTGTTTAATCCCAAAGAGAAAATAAATAACATTTTCAAATATGCTTTAAATTAATGTAACTAGGCAGGCCATTGGCAAATTATAGAGTGCAAGACAGCTAAGGGATCCTTTAAATGTCATCTATGTTCTTAAGAATTGAGAACAAGATCCCACCAAATGACTTTTATACCTGTAGAAATGACAAAAGATGCTCACAAATTTATAGATAACGTGTTTATCATGGAACTTTTAGCTCCTTTTTCTATGTAACCATTTTGCTACCCATTATATTGCTTAATAATTGCTCTGCTAGCATTTCTGGACAGGTGCAGAAGAGGAAGGAAAACACAAGGATTCATTTTTGCCACCTTATCTATTTTTACAGCATTTTGAAAGAAGGAAAATTAAAACTTTAATTAAGGCCTGGGGATTTTCTGTGGTTTTCAATTAGCCGAGTTGCTGTGCTCTGCATTAGCTTAACATGAATAATTGGAATTTAACTTTGCCTATCAAGGAAGATGTTTGCAGTTAAATTAGAAAAGGGGACAGATTCTTTAAGACAATGATAAGGTATATTAACTGTATTTCTCAAGACTCTCAGGCTTAGGGTAACTAGCAACTCCAAGTAGATTTTACTAGTTGTTTGTTTTCAGATGACAGTGTAGCTATTTGTGATTTATTCTACAATCTTTGGAGTGTATTTACTTTTTGCTCTACAAGAATTTCAGGCCTGAAGTTAGGCAGACTCTGTGTTTGTGGTCAATCTATGAGTTCATATTTTTCTCCAAGATCTCTCTGCAATTCAATTTATGTTCAGGGCAAGAATATCTCAAGGACTAATGAGATCACTGGATCGTTTAAACCATTATTTCCTGTTTTGAAATGTAAAATACTTTAGTAATCTAATTTTAAAAGATAAACCAAAGTAAGTTTAAAATAATTTTTTTTCTTTCAAAATATTTGTTTGAAATGCTGTTTTTCCTGGAGAAAAAAAAAATTTTTTTGACTTTGCTGCCACCTCATGGCCAAGGCAGTAATTAGAAATAATTCTTCAGGCTCTTACAGAACTACAGTTGCAGAAGAAAAAGTAACCCATGGAGAAGTCATAGTAAATATGAGCTTTGCCTTGCTCATGTAGTAATTTTATCTCATTTGTTCTTTAATCCAAGTTCGATAGTCCCATCTTTGACTTACAATTTCATTTCAGTCATTGTATGTCATAGTTTTCTTGTTGCCTTTCTCATCTTTCTTGGCAGCTTTTGGACTAGATAATTCTACAAAACATTGTTCTTCGTCAATAAGCAATAATAATCTCACTGCAGAAGTCGTGTTTGTATCACAGGTCTGCGGCTGCCCACCAGTGGTGAGGCCACAACAAATTATTTAACCCCTCTATGCCTCAGTTTCTTCAGACATGGAATATAGATAATAACATGAACCTATTTTATGGGATTGGTGTGAAAAGTAATTTAAATGATGTATTTAAATAGCTGGGCATAGTGTCTGACCTTAGTAACCAATCACTATTACGTATGTCATATTTTCAATACATCTGGTGTTAGGAACTTAGTAGGTATTAGATTTAATGCACATTAATTAATTGGTAAATCAATTAGTTGTATACATTTAAATTTAAAAAGTGGTTCATGTTCAAATTTTTCATAAACCTTTGATATTTCTCACCACCCATCCAAGTGGAACTTGAAAGTCATAATGTAATGCCTGTTAAATCATTGCGAGAGCTATAAAGGAAAAGCTTCAGCATCTGAACTACAATTGATCAGAAGGTGTTAGTTTTCTGCAAGAAATGTGTCCGGTTTTTTCTTAGTAGCTCCATTTGTTTTACTTCCTCTGGCAGGAATGCAAATCATTGCATGGAGAGTATGTTGGACGGGCCTGTGGCCATGATCACCCATATGTTCCAGATGTTCTATTTTGGTCGGTGATCCTGTTCTTTTCCACAGTAACTCTGTCAGCCACCCTGAAGCAGTTCAAGACTAGCAGATATTTTCCAACCAAGGTACTTAGACTATAATTTTCTTGATCTAAATGTAAAATAACATAGGACAAAAGAAAGAGTAATTGATGTAATAAAGGGAGCCACTGAAAGGCTTTTGTGTGAGTGAGCTGCCAGGTTAGTTGTGGGGTGAGATGAGGGGCTGAAGAGAAAGAATTTTGTGATGCAGGTGCTGGGAGTGCATATGCAGGCTTTTCTCCTAACTGCAAACCCCGCGGATCAACTCCTACTTTCCTACTGACGTTTTTGGAAATTCACAGCACACACTGCATTACTGATTGTCACTTTTTTGCCCAGTGAACAGTGGGAACTATTCCAGCCTGACAGATACCTCAGAGGAGCCTATGTTACATTCTCTAATTGGGGAAGCCCCCGCAAGACTCATTGGAACAATATTCTCTTTTTCAGTGTTTAAACCGTCAATCCCTCCCCTAACCCACTACTTTTGCATCTGCATATTTGGAAAGGAAAGTAAACAGAGAAACAGCTTAGTTCAATATTTAACACTACAAAGTAACACCTATAATGTCTGATTCCGCCAAAAAAAAATTTTAAAAAAGGAAAAGAAACAAGGAAACAAGCTTCTTAGGGATGAGCTATAGATTATGATCAAAATTCCACTCTGGGAAAATATTTCAAGAACTGTTCCTTCCGAAGGGGGCTTCTTTTTTGTCACCACTTTCTTCTCTAAAGTGGAAGATTCATTTATTTCCCCAAAAAACTTAGTCTGAGTAATACAAAAACATTTTATAAGCTGAAACAATAATCTTAAGCATTTTGTGTATGCTTGTGTGTATGTCATAAAGGCATCTTAAAATAGACTAGATCTGGATAATAATTGTATGTGAATATTTGCTCAGAATTGGCTTTATAAATGAGAAATGGCTTTAAAAATTGGCTCACATAGAATCAATTTTAAATTTGCCCACTCTGTTGTGTACATTCCCAACTGTCATGCTTATATTCTAGATAAACTAAAACATTATGTTTCTTTGATAAAAACAGATAATTTTATTTTATGATGCTTCAAGTTTATCATATTAAAATGTTACCTGTGTGAAAGAGATCCCTAAAATCTGCCAAATTCTGCCCATGCTACCTTATTCTGTGTTCTGAATATTCACATGCATGGGTTCATCATAAAGTTAGATTTTAAATAAACATTGAAAACAACTCAACCACGATGTAGCTATTCCATAATGCCTCATTCTGGAAAGGTTGAGTGTGTACGAATCTTAACGACAGTGATACATAAATATATATTCAGGTTCTGACAGAGCTAATGGTAATCTTATAGTATGCATAAAATATAATATTATGATATTATGTCATAAAGTGTTTATAAAGTGTGACTCTAGATTATGTTCCTGAGTATTCCTTGATATTTATAGCTACTTTAAGTGACAAGTGTTTTCATTATTTTTAGGTTCGATCCATAGTGAGTGACTTTGCTGTCTTTCTTACAATTCTGTGTATGGTTTTAATTGACTATGCCATTGGGATCCCATCTCCAAAACTACAAGTACCAAGTGTTTTCAAGGTGAATTTATCATAGCACTTACTATCTCTCTCCCTCTCCCCATCTCTCTCGGTCTAATCTTCATTTAGATGATACCTATAACCCTAGTACTTAGGATTTTCATGAAAATATAAAGAATTTAGATTAGAAGAGCAGTAAATGAAATGCACACAGCATGGCTAAAATTGGGGTCTAATGTTTAAAAAAATAAGAATTACAAAATATAAATAATTATAAACATAAAATTGCTTTAAAAAATTCCCTGTCAATTCTGACAGTTGAAATACCTATATATAACATTCTTAAAAGATAAGGAAACATTTGAAACTAAGAGAAAAGGATTATCTTGGCAGAATTTTACAGTGAACAAGGCTTGAAAACAGATAAAATAGATTGGGAATAGAATTCTGACCGTGTTACTAATGAGGTACAGTTTGAACATTCCTTATCCAAAGTGCTTGGGATCAGAAGTGTTTCAGAGTTCTTTTTTTTTTTTTCAAATTTTGAAATATTTGCAAACACATAATGAGGTATGTTGGGGGTGGGACCCAAGTCTAAACACAAAATTTATTTGTTTCCTATATACCTTATACATATAACCTGAAAGTAATTTTATACACTATTCTTAATAATATATGTGACCTATCACATGAAGTGAGGTGTGAATTTTCCACTTGTGGCATCATGTGAGTGCTCAAAAGTTTCAGATTTTGGATCATTTCAGATTTCAGCTTTTCAGATTAGGAGCGCCCCTTTGTTTTCTCTGTCAAACAGGGCTGGGGACTTCTATATAGGACTCTTGTCAGGATGAAATTTTGAGAATCATCTCAGTCAGCAGTCACGTTTGGAACCCTTCCCTGAGCCTCTGCTGTGACCAAATATCTTTTTTTCCATTTCCACTCAATAGCCTCTGCACATCAAAAATAACAGTTACAATACCATAATGATGTATTCTGTTTAGATGTCTGTCTCTGATTCTAAACTGAAAGAAGCCTCTGATTTATCTTTGTATCTCAGTTCTAGCACAGTGTTCTATGTGTCAATGTGCTATTTGTAAATTTCAATACATTTTCCAATAGCTAATGGTAAATATTGATATTATTTTATTTAATACAGGTATTGATTAAGAACACAGATTTTTCAACAAGTCTGTCAGAGTTTAAATCCCATCTCTACCACGTACTAGCTTTGAGATCTTGGGCAAGTTACTGGATCTCTCTATGCCTCAATTTTCTTTTCTGTGTCATCTTTAGAGTGTTGTGAAGAAAAAAAAATGAGTTAAAATATTTAAAATACTTAGAATGGTTTTAAGTGCTTTATGAGTATTATTATTATTATTTATTGTAGCCCACTCAGCTCCTCTGTTTATAATTAGGGCTTTCCTGGTAGCATCTGTAAGACTTTATTTGATCAAGTATTCATTAATCCAGTTCGTAACTATGCACATCCTTTATTTTATACAGCCCACCAGAGATGATCGTGGCTGGTTTGTTACACCTTTAGGTCCAAACCCATGGTGGACAGTAATAGCTGCTATAATTCCAGCTCTGCTTTGTACTATCCTAATTTTTATGGACCAACAGATTACAGCTGTCATCATCAACAGAAAAGAGCATAAGCTAAAGGTATATTTTAACATCCATTTTAATGTAAATCATTATGACTTAACTGATATCAACTGATGTTCATTTGACTTCTCCTGTATTCTTATTCATTTGTACAGTGAAATATATAAAATAACGTTTTCAGATGTATAATTTTTATTGTCTTACAAGATACTTGGTCTTACAATGATTTGAGAATTTACTTATTTGTAGCACTTGGCTAAGCTCAAGTCTGAGAACTCACCTCCAAGGCATAAAATAAAAAAAATTGTCAAAGTTCTAACTTTATCATATTTAGCATATTTTAGTGAAATAACAATCTGTTCTGGTGAAGTACAACCATACCAACTTGTCTTACATCTGAGATTCCTCTATTCCTCTATTTAACCCTAAGTGTATATATTACATTTAATTCATTATCAGAATAAATTACAACTTCAACTATTTCTCATTTTGTTTAATTATTTTTCCTTCTGCCTATAACAACAAAATCCAGACATAAACGTCACAGTTTGGAAGTGACATCTTTGAGTTTTATTGCAGATTTCACTGTCTCTTTTATAAAAAGAATAAATAAATATAGATATGTCTTGGTTACATTCTGACCTTGCCATTTTGCAGTTGTGAATCATCAAAATTGTTCACTGGTATGCAGTTTGCCTGAGATTTGTAATGTAAGCACTATCACTTACTTTCAGGAATATGTTAACTAAAGTCAATGAAATCATTAAATGGTTAAAAATAATCTGCATCAAACCTTGTAAAAACAGAACATGCACAATCTTGTTTTGGTTTTCGTATCATGGGGAAATTGCCAGCCATTTTCATATACCCTTTAAACTCTAGGAGAAAAAAATCACTGTCAGAGCAACAGAAATCATGCTTTATAGAATTTCTTTTATAAGAATGTTAGAAAGATGAAAAAAATCTCTGATTAAACTCTGATGCAATATATTACGTTAGTGCAAAAGTAATTGTGGTTTTTGCCATTGCTTTTAATAACAATAATAACATAAATGTAAGAAAGCACACTTATTTGCAATAAATCTTACGAAGAAGGAATTTTGAGTATATGGTGGAGAGAATGTGTGTCTATCTGAAAGCAAAGGACATTCTTCATTCTCTTTGTAGAATGTAACTTCAGAATTCTCACAACTTTATGTATTTTTTTAAATGACACATTTTTAAAAATCAACTAAAAAACTGTTTTAGGAAGAAAGTAAGCCATATAATTATTATTTACCTTTCAAAAAACACTTTTTTAGCCTTCATAATTAGGCAGAAATTCTAGTGAGTCCACTGAAAAAATTATCCTTTGTAAGGGCCATCAGTTAAATGGATTCAGGCAGCATTTTTTTCTGGTTGTAAGTGGAATCATATTAAAACAAAGTGTGGAAGTGAAATGTGTGCTGAGATTGTTATTACCTTCCTGGGCATTCTGAATCTTTGCCCTTTCCTAGGCCCTCAACCTTATAAATCACATGACACTTGCTCTTACTCCATGTTCTTCATGAGCCCTTGACATTCACAGCCTTTCCAAAGCTCCACACCGACAAATACACTAATTTCCCCCTTCACATATACTGTGGAATAACAAAAATGTAATAAAGCGTTTTGATCCTTTCAAGTACTTGCATTTATAGAATTAAATGCAGAACTAGAACTATTTTTGTCACTGAAATAAACCTAAGGCTACATTACTAAATCTGTTTTATTGTGCAAAGAAATGATTATGTAGTCAAAAGTTTCATATTTTTGCCCCTTACTACTCTGGATTTGGTAAATGATACAGCAAATCTGGCTTAATCATAAACTCTGCTCTACGGCCACAGGCAGAAGAGTCAGCCCGTTCTTGGCCACTGCGAATCGGAACTCTCCATCCTCCTCCTTAGATATGAATACTTTAAAAGCAAATTTCTTCCAGTGAAGATGTATTTCGTCTACATTGAATCCCTATTGGGCCTATAACTCTTATTTCCTTAAGCTTCTGTAGAGTGTGGTCTGATGCTACTGGGTTTCCCGTTAACAACAACAAAATCACCTTCTCAGAATGTTATTTACTCAGAGTAACGGTTTGTTCCATAGTACTTCTCCCCGCTTCACTGAAATGTTTGCAGTCTCCTGGCTTTGACTTGAACCACATTTTCACTAAAAGATGTGTTTCTTGAGTATATCACCAGACCACAAGCTAACCACTTGTGAAAGCATTTTCAGCTTTTACTAATTTTCTTTTCTCACTTAAGAAACCCATTTTTGCCTTGGTTGGAGCATTCCCCGAAATTGTTTAATGAATCATGTTTTGTAGTTTGTGTATCAAACACTTGGTAGACTCCACATCATGTATCTAAGTCTACATATACCCAAATCAACTCAGAATTCCTCTTTTCATTCTTTATCTCTCCCAAACACATTTTAGATCTTTTTACTTTTTATTCACCTCTATTGCCAGAACTAGTAGCTGGTTTTCTTTTAGATGATATTTCTCATGCTGATAAAAATGTTTTTATTGGCCAGGCACAGTGGTTCACGCCGTAATCTCAGCACTTTGGGAGGTCGAGGCAGGTGGATCACGAGGTCAGGAGTTAGAGACCAGCCTGGCCAACATGGTGAAACCCCATATCTACTAAAAATACAAACATTAGCTGGGCGTGGTGGTGGGCACCTGTAATCCCAGCTACTCGGGAGGCTGAGGCAGGAGAATCATTTGAATCCAGGAGACAGAGGTTGTAGTGAGCTGAGATTGCACCGAGCTGAGATTGCACCATTGCACTCCAGCCTGGGCAACAGGGTGAGACTCTGTCTCAAAAAAAAAAAAAAAAAAAAAAACTGTTTTCATGAGTGTCACTATGTACACAATAAAGCTGTGTTGCACTGTATCGGTGATTTACTACTCCCGAAGAATGCAGGAGCTCAAAATTAGTAAAACTCGAACTCATTGCATTCTGTTATCCTTCGGATGGCTCCAGAGTGAAAGAAGAGGCAAATATAAAAATTTGAGAATGTGAAGTATCATGTATATTATACATAAATGTACATATAAATCCATACTCTCTCTAGCATTTGTTTGTTTGTTTGTTTCTCCCTTGGAGAAGTGGATTAGGCATAAGTTAACTGAATCCCTTTGAAAAGCATTAAAAATATCTACTTGGGTTTTTTAAAGCACATTCTCTAAATGTGAAAAGAGAGATATAATCTTATAAAAAAGAAAGTTTCTGTTAAGATACAACTGTGGGCTTTTCTACATGTTTCTGTAGACAGTTCAGGCTTCTTTTGACATCATTTTTAATAAACAGCAATACAATCCCGGATCACTTGAGTAAATGAATGCATTTGCAACATTCATTTGGCACCATATTCTCTTGATGATTATGGCATTTGATATGTTCTTTTTTGCCCTCTTTGTCAGCCTGGTTCTTCATGTCAATCTATAGTCTTTTATGTGGTTAACTTGACAGATGCAGGAAATTGCTGCCAAGCTTTGAAATGAATTTTTTCAGCAGTGGCATCTGGGTATCAGATGGTCCTCTTGGCTGGCCTCTTGTCTTGCTGCATGTTGGTTTTAGTGGGGTCTGGTGTAGCATCACCTGTTGCTATGCTCCCTTTTCCTCCCATATGTCCATTTCCTGTGATTCATGGATGAATGTGAGAATAAAAGCTCTAGCTCTGTCTTTATTTGAGAAAAAAATCTACAGAAATATGTTAGAAGGTGTAGAGTTCTCTCTCTGACAAAGGGGTACTTCTCTTTGGCTGGCATGCCTATCAGCTAATAATTTTGTTACAAAGTCCAAGTTTTTAAAGACATTTTAAATGAAAGGCAAGAAGGATACTGGTTAGTTAGGGGAAGAGCAAGAACTGCTTTATTTATTTCCTTTGGTTTACATTGAATCAAGATGCTCCCATTGTTGTACAGCATAATTAGGGGAAATTATATTTTTGCTTTTGTTATATATTTATACATTACAAAGCTAGCTTTATGAATTTAGAAAAGAAATTATTTCCTCTGAAAGAATTATTTTGGCCACTTCCTGCAATTCAAATCCCACTGTTTACATTTGTATCATATTTTTTAAACATTCAATAAGAGCTATTGGAAATCACTATCATGACGAAGGTCTCCCTCATACTATTGAGCTGTATGAATGTGGACTCTAAGAAAGTCCAGGTGTGCTAAAAAGTACAAGCCTGACTCTCAAGGCCCCCTGTCTTCTGCCCTCCTCTGATGTTCCTCTCACAGCCACTGGCTCCTCTTACATCTTTCGTTTTCTCTTAGCAGTACCACAATTTTGCAAAACAGCTCCAAGGGAGCAGCATTCACATTGTACTCCCTTAGAGGCAGAGGCTTAAGTATGAGGTCCTTCACTGTTCTACATCTTTGTCCCTCCAGAGTTGCTAGGACAAAACACTTCTCAAGCTGCTTAAGACATTGTCCTTTAAAGGGACCAAAATCTGAGTTCTATTCTATGGAATTACACCTTCCAAAATGTTTTACAAAAGGCCAAGGTACAATATTACGGTCCTGGCAAAGCTTTTTCCTATGCTTTTTTGGTTATGCTGACACCAGGCAGTTTCTCTTCCTACTCTTCAGCTCTTACTAATCAAATTATTTCTTGAGTTACTTGCAAAGAAAAGTTTCCAGAGTCACATTCATTCAGGAAATTGAGTTAGACATTTTGGTGAATTGTAGCATTGCCCCAGTAAGCTGAGCCAATGAAGGGTACCACTGCTTTGGTGCCAACATAGGAGGAACAGGTCCTTAGGTACATAACTCTCATTTTCTCCTCACTATCATCTCTTGCACTTTTATAATTTGGAAGGGATGAGCAGAAAGGAAAGAAAGTACAACTGAGTTTAAGAATCTTCTTACTAAGAAAACAAAATCACAGAGAAAAGACTACCATGACAAATATGCAACAGTGTGTTTCACACTCCAGGCTATAAGAGCTTTCATATTAACTGCAAACTGCTTGAAGTTATATAAAACTACTGCTAAAAAAAAAGACTATTATTCTCCTAGAAGAATTGGTAATTTCTGCTCATGATCGTAATAACAAATTTAACTGCTGTATTTATTTTAAAATTACACTTACTAAATTTGATTCTGAAATGTTTGATGCATATTTTGTTTTCAAAAGTCAATTTGCAACTGTTATTGATTGCTTATTGTGTGCCAATGATTGTGCTAAAAACAAGAGGAAATACTAAGAAGTTATATAAGTTATCTGCTCTTAAGAAACATATTAATAGTTTTATTAAGGAGCCTTGAAACCTAATGAGTACAAAAGAAACATTTATTGCTTAACCATTAGAATATAATAGTACCTAACATTTTCTGGTCGCTTTCTATTCAACAGATATTATTCTAAATTATTTACAACATTAACTAATTTAGTTATCACAACAGTCCAGTGAGGTGCCTTCTGCTATCATCATCATCATCATTTTTCAGATAGGGAAAAAGAGGCACAAGAGCTTAAGTGATTTATTGGTTGAGCTAACATTTCATTCCAGGCAGTCTGACTCCAGAACTTATATTCTTAACCACTTTATTATATTGCCTCTCATGAAGCAGTCACTAAAAATTAAAAAGGAAAGGTGGAACATAAAATAGGCCAACCCTTTGGCTGCTTCTGTGGCTCTACACTTTTGGTTCCTATAGGATGGGGAGGGAGTGCTCTTCCCGATCTTTGATTTCCCTCTTCCGAGAACACCCTGTCTGTGCAAGAGGGCAGTTTCCACACACCCCACTGCACCTGTTTTTCCTCCTTTACATTTCCTATCTGGGCCTAGGAAGCACTTAGTTTGCAACACCTGGAAGTCATTGACAGTGGAGTAGCATAACAGAGGAAATAGAAAACAAAAAACTGTGATTTCTAAGGAGGGGCTTAATTTGTCTAGTGTTGAAACTTAAACAAATTAGAACAAGATAGCACTATATTAAGGAAAAAATGACTATACAGGGGAGCTTAGGCTCCATGATATTATTTTTTCTAATAAAAGTCATCCAATGAGACAAAAGAGGGCAATTGGAAACTGAGTGTTTGTTTAAGAGTTTACTCCAGGAGATCTGATATGAAGGGCTTGTTGAGTATCATCAGGAAGTGGTTTCTATTCGCAATCAGGCCATCCTTAGCCCTGTTGTTGACACAGTTTCTTTCTCTCTTTCTTTCTTTTTTAAACAGAAAGGTTGTGGGTACCATCTGGACCTATTAATGGTGGCTGTCATGCTCGGTGTATGCTCCATCATGGGCCTGCCATGGTTTGTGGCTGCCACAGTCCTCTCCATCACTCATGTCAATAGCCTAAAACTGGAATCAGAATGTTCAGCTCCAGGAGAACAACCCAAATTTCTCGGCATTCGGGAGCAAAGGGTTACAGGGCTTATGATTTTTATTCTTATGGGTTCATCAGTCTTTATGACCAGTATTCTGAAGGTAACGAAATCTGTCTTTATGAACTTGAGAGAAAGAAGAATATATTTATCATAATTTAATATTTTCATTTGAATCTGAGCCATAAATTTGCAAATATTGTGTGGCATGTGATGAAAGTGATGAATTTCTTAACCATGTTTATATAATTCTTCATAACCTAAGGGAGGGAAATTATGTCCTATATTTTAAAACCGTTAAATACATAAAAATTTAGTCTGGCAAAGTAAAATTTGATGAGTAAATTATTGTAACAATTTTGAAATGGTGATCAAGCTATGGGAAAAAGTCACTCATTGTTTCTGACTGACTTGTGACCCAAATTCATTACAGGCATTTATAAAGATTCTATTTTCTTGTCAATGGATAAATATATTAACAGTTAATATTACTTACTATTAATAAAATATAGAGGTGAAGGAATGAGCCTGGTCCATTTTAAGTGCTCTATAAAACCACTGTCTGGACATCATCTTTGCATATACTGATTTCTTTTCCACAGAAAACTTGAAATCTATTTTAAAGAGGATTAACGAGTAATTATTTTGTCATGTAATTTTGTCAGATATTTCCAAAGTGTGTTAATTGTGCTATAAATTACAACACATTTTATTTGCATATAATTTGACATTTTAATTAAATTATTTAATCATTTACTAGTTTACTAGTATTTGATCATTAACAGAAGTTCCTTTGCAAGAATTATGTAAGTAATTATCTTATAGACATAAGATGATGGTGAACTATTCCAATAAAAAGAGAAAATCTGAGTAATCCATATATTTACAAATACCTGGCGTGATGCAGGAAACACATCTAAATGCTAGCTTCATTCTTTACCTTTAATCCAAATATCTTTGTAAAACAAAATTCAAATTGTCTCTAAAGTGGCATAATAATAGTATTATTATTCATTATATACTACATGGTTTTTAAAAATAGATTTTGACTTATTAAATAATTATAACAACCCTATTGTTATCATCTCCTTTTAGATATTGGGAAACTAAGGCACAGAGAGCTTAAGTAACTTCCCTAAGGTTACACAGCTAAAAAGCGCTAGAGCTGGAACTTGAATCCATGTCTTCTGAATCTGTACTACACTGTTTCTACTCAAAAATGCCTTTTTTCCCCATTTTTTTCTTTGATAAGTGCAAAACCACAATATATTTGAAAATGATTTGTGCCTTTTCTCCAATTGTTCTTTTACAGTTTATTCCCATGCCAGTGCTATATGGAGTGTTTCTTTATATGGGTGCTTCATCTCTAAAGGGAATTCAGGTAAATTACTTACAGTACTACAGGCACATCTGTGATGACTCATCTTAAGATCTACTGATAAATCATGTGACAGCTAAGAAAATGATGCCACCTGAGGAACAGCTTTTAGACCACAATTAAACTTCTTCAAACTTGTTTTTCTTCAAAACTTGTTTGAAGAGTTACAAAAGTTAAAGAAGATTCTCTCCAGCATCTAAGGTTCATAAACTTATGGTAATTTTATTTATCGTAAGTATATTAAAACTGTAAGAGGCTTAGATTTTACAGCAATTTTAGAAAAATCATAGCTATATATTTCAATACATATCCAAATATTTATAATATTTGACACTTTAATCATGTGTATGGACATCTATTGGTAAGAATAGGAAAAATCTTTATGTACAAAGATGTTCATTTTAACACATACTAGTAAAATATTGGAAACAACCCAATTCTCTAACAGCGGTAAAATAATTAAGTAACCTATGGTATATTCACTGAAAATTGATAATTTTTTAATCAGTTAAAGTTCCAATGTACTTTTAGGAACTACAAAAGTAACATGGCAAAAATGCTTATGACATAATACAAAGTAAGAAACTACTGACCATAAGTTTATAAAGCTATGAGTTTGAGATGGGTTGTAAAGGAAGATGTAGAAATAAAAACAATTTGTTGAGATAGTGATATCCTGGGGGTTTTACACCTTGTTTTGTTTGTTTTACTGTTATATTTATAAGATTATTTTTAAAATTAGACTAAAATAAAGATATAGGCAGTTTCAAGTATAAGGGGAACTTTGTGCATTATTTAAGTAAGTATTGGTTAAATAAATATTTTAGGCACTAATTTGGCAACAGATCAGCCAGATGGTTCTGGTTCAAGATGTCCCATGTGGTCACTGTCAGGGTGTGGACAAGGTCCACAGCATCTGAAGGTTTGATAGTGCTGGAGGATCTGCTTCCAAAATGGCTATTCCACAACTGTGGGCATGAGGGCATCAGTTCCTTTCTACCTGTTGGTAGGATGACTCAGTCTTTTGCTACAGTAGCCTCTCCATGGAATACTTAGTGTGTCTTCAAAACATGGAATGTAACTCCTTCAGAGTGAACAATATGAAAGAGAGAGAGAGAGAGAGAGAAAGAGAGCGAGAAAGAGAGAGAGGAGAAAGAAGGAGAAGAGAATGAGAGAGAAAGGATGAAAAGTGCTTTTTGATTTAGTCTTCAAAGTCATACATGGTCATTTCCACGTTTTCTATTTGTTAGAGGCTATCCACTAAGTCCAGCTTGCACCCAAGTGAAGGGAAAAAGGAGACTCTTATCTCTTGAAGAGAAGAGTATCAAAGAATTTGTGGACACATTTTAAAACCTCCACAAGTGTATTCTAAATGTTTACAGAAGCTGTAGGCAAATTCTTCCCACATATTTCTTTTATGATACTGTTATTGGTTGAATAGTGAGTGTTTCCTGAAAATTTATGTCCACCTGGCGTCTCAAAATGTGACTTTATTTGGAAATAGACTATTTGCCTATGTAATTAGATACAGATATGAAGACAAGATAATCATGGATTTAGGGTGAGCCCTAAATCTAATGACTGTGGTCCTTATAAGAAGAGGAGAGGGGTTGGGTGCAGTGTGTCTCACGCCTGTAATCCCAGCACTTTGGGAAGCCAAGGTGGGCGGATCATGAGGTCAAGAGATCAAGATCATCCTGGCCAACCTGGTGAAACCCCATCTCTACTGGAAACATAAAAATTAGCTGGACGTGGTGGCAGACGCCTATAGTCCTAGCCACTCGGGAGGCTGAAGCAGGAGAATTGCTTGAACCCAGGAGGCGGAGGTTGCAGTGAGCGGAAATCACACCACTGCACTCCAGCCTGAGCAACAGAGCAAGACTCTGTCTCAAGAAAAAAAAAAAAAAAAGAAGAAGAAGAAGAAGAGGAGAGGACACAGAGAGACACAGGGAAGAAGGCCATATGAAGATATAGGAAGGCCGGGCATAGTTGGCTCACACTTCTAATCCCAGCACTTTGGGAGGCCAAGGTGGGTGGATCACCTGAAGTCAGGAGTTTGAGACCAGCCTGACCAACACAGCGAAACCTAGTCTCTACTAAAAATACAAAAATTATCTGGGTGTGGTGGCGCATGCCTGCAATCCCAACTACTCAGGCGGTTGAGATAGGAGAATCACTTCAACCCAGCACGCTACTGCACTCCAGCCTAGATGACAGAGGGAGACTCTGTCTCACAAAAAAAAAAAAAAAAAAAAAAGGAGAAAGAGATTAGAGTTTTGCTGCCATTAATCAAGGGTGCCAGGAGCCACCTGGAGCTGGAAGGCACAAGGAAGTTTTCTCCCCTAAGACCTTCAAAGGGAGTGTGGCCCTGCCAATATCTTGCTTTAGGCTTCTGGCCTCCACAAGTGTGGAAGAATATATTTCTATTGATTTAAACCACCAAGTTGTGGTAATTTTTTAGGACAGTCCTAGCAAACTAATAGATTTCTACTTAAATTTTCCCTTGAATAATCTTGTCTTATAATTTAACATTATTTAGCCCAACACTCCAATGTTCTTGAAAAAAGAGACTAGAGGCTTATTTATCATATAGTATTTTGTCAGCTGAAAAGCAAAAATAAATTGCGGCTTTTTCTGTGACACAGACTCACTGCTCTTCATAGCATGTAAGAGGATAGTTAACCTGCAGGACAGGCAGCGCAGGATCTCTGTTCCTGAGCAAATGACTAACCAGCTTCTGACTTTGGAAGAAGCAGCAGCACTTAGGCCTTAAGACGGTACTGGGTGCCAGTCTGAGGCAAACTTAAGTATGAAGTCATTGCAGGTCACGGAACACCCAAAATTGATAGTATGACTGACTCTTCATCCTGACACTGGGAAACAATTAACTGGGAGAGGGAGATGATTGAGCCATGTGGTGTATTTTAATTTTACTCAAATTAGATATAATTTGCTCATTTAAAATTTCATGTATGAAAAGTATAGTTTGATAGAATTGGTTTTGTAAGGCATTAGAGAAGAATACTAAAGAGGTTTTGTTATATTTGTTTTTCTTTTTTCCTTTTTTATTTTTTTGCCTTTGGCAAAAGTTTCATGAGTACTAATCTCATCTGTAAGTGAAAAGTATTTATTATTAGGCCCCAGGCTCACATAAATACAGCAGCAGAAGTTTAAGAAACAAAGTAAAATCATTTTGATGATAGGTTTCAACAGATTTTTCCCTCTAATTCCACATGACTTTATACCCATGAGGTTTAGAATTAAACAAGAATGTCAAGTTTTGGAGTTATTTGGGATGTGAATCTTTTAAATGAAAATTGAAGAAAACATTATCAAAGGCCCATGAGTTAAATATAATGAGTTTTAAAGAACACAAATGAAACAGCAAGCTGGGGCACACGTTGACGAACAGGGTCTCACACTGAGAAACAGGGTTTGTGAAAGTGTAAGTGACCCCAAGCCCAGGAAGTTGAAATTCCTATTTGGAATTGTAGCTAACTGGGTGGGGAAATGTGATATTGATACTAGGATATAATAAAAACCAAATGTAAAACTCAGAATACATTTGTCATGATGATGATTATTATTTAAATATATGCTGAATATCAACAGTTCCAGGAGCATGTTACTCTCTTACCCTGTTGAAGGAATCTATGTTACCTGCTTGTTTGGCAATATTAAGAAACTTATTATCTGAGCTTCTCACTGTGAAACATGGCAGAAAAAACAGATCACAGTGTTCTCATGAATGCTGTTTCTGTATTCAGCTATATACTCACATCTATATTCATTCCAACACTTCAGGAATCCAAAGTAAAGCAAATGTGCCATTTAAACAATAACAATTGAAGCACCCACACACTGAAGTACACTTATGCAATAACATAGCTTCACAAATGGAGAAATGGTGGCTGGGAAAAACTAGTTCTATAGAAAAGGAAATATTCCATTGTAAGCCAGAAGATTTTATTTTATTTCTTTCCTATTCCTACCTCTACCGTGCACCAAGTTTTTGTTTATTTAA
Source organism: Rhinopithecus bieti (assembly GCF_001698545.2). Taxonomy (NCBI): domain Eukaryota; kingdom Metazoa; phylum Chordata; class Mammalia; order Primates; family Cercopithecidae; genus Rhinopithecus; species Rhinopithecus bieti. The sequence continues at coordinate 180,638 of NW_016817076.1, read as the reverse complement.
TGACTTTTAAGTTTAAATAATATTTAGGAAATAGAAGTTTTAAAACCTAATGACACATACATGGACAGAATGGAGAGAGAGTAGTCAGGAATGAGTTCAGCACTTAGTAGTCTGCATATAATGTTTCAATAATGTTTTTGGAATATATAAATGAATATGAATAAATGAATGGTCGGGGAATGAACTAATGTATGTACGATTCTTATTTAGATAACGGAGGGAAGGAAGGCCATGTCATGCCATAAGACACAGAACACAGAAGGGAAGATAGGTTTATGTTGAGTTTGAGATTCTTACTATATATACAAGCAGGTCCTGGTGAAACAGGGTGTTTTGACTCTAACATTTTGACTCAATGGACAACTGTTCCTTTGCATATTAATTTGACATATTTGATGAGAATTGCCTATAGTTTTTAAAATAAATTAGTTAAAAATATCTAATATTACTTTTTGAAAATACGTAATGGATGTTAGTGTAGAGATGGCATGAAATAAAACAGTGACTGACAGTGATTGAAACCATTATTTTCTAAATAATCGCCTCTAATTGGAAACACTGAAAACTGCAAAACTTGGCCGAAGAACAATAAACCAAACAATCTACATAAAATAAAACTATCATGTAGTATGATTTGTTAGTAAATAAAATGTGATTAAAGATTTAAGCTTCCTGTGTGCATTTAATTTATAAAATTCAAATTGAGAAAAATTGGTTTGCTTGATTTAAAAAAAGCCCTCAAAGTCAAAGCTGTAACATAATAACAATAGTTTTATGTAATACTATGTACTATCTTTATGACAAGATTGAAACAGAAATAACATTGAGATGAAAGTTATTTTAATAAAATACAACTGAAAATATGCAAATGACAGTGCTGCATATAAAGTTAATCAAGAAATTAAATAGAGTTAACAAAATTTGCTGTGGAACATACTTTATTAACAAAATTTATTTAGGTTAAATTTTATGGTTAAGATGTTTGTGTTCATAAGGACAGCATCTAAACTTTTGTTGGGGATTAAACAGGCAAAGTCAAAACAGCAGAGTCAAAATAAGGAGGTTAAAATACCGTACTTAGCAGCTGGATAAGGGTTTAGAACCCAAGAGAGGGCTAAGGCAGAGATGTAGGTCTGTGAATCATTAGCAAGTATGTGAAGGTCAAAGCCATGGGTATGGATGAACTATTCCAGGAGAAAAGAAGACAGAGAATGCAAGTCCAGGAATCCCCATATTGAGGGGCAAATAAAGGAAGAGTTTGTGATGTGACAAGGAAAAAGAAGATGGTAGTTATGTTTTGCTTCACAGGGCTCCACTCTTCAAGGTAGCAATATTTAACATTGGCTTTCTATTTTTAAACTCTTCTAATTGTAACCCATCTCCATATTCAAGAAAATGTGGGCTATTATTAAACTGAAATTGTAGTGTTTCAGAGGGTAAGCATAACAATCCCATTGTCCTGATGCCCAGGTATCAACTTAGTGTTATCCAGGTATGTCATTTAACCTAAAATTTTGGACCATATTAAACATCAACTTGTCCTACTTTTATTGTTGTCTTACACCTAAAAACAATTTAATCTGTTTAATCTTTTAGTTCTTTGATAGGATAAAGCTCTTCTGGATGCCTGCAAAACATCAACCAGATTTTATATACCTAAGGCATGTACCGCTTCGAAAAGTGCATCTCTTCACGATTATTCAGATGAGTTGCCTTGGCCTTTTGTGGATAATAAAAGTTTCAAGAGCTGCTATTGTCTTTCCCATGATGGTATGAAACTTCTGTCAACTCTTTTTCTCTTTCTCTGATTTGCTGGTCTCTTTGGAAACAAACACATGAACTGAAACTGGAACAACAGAGTCATTTTGAACAATTATTGGAAAATATAACTTTTGGCACTAAAAGTATTGACTAAGATAGGGTTTGAGAATGCCTATGAATTTCAGTGATTCCTATTTTTGTCTCTATCACCCTGAATGTTTGTGGTTGTCTGAATTAATTGAAGCTGGATGGAAAAATGCATCATTCCAAAATTTAACATTAAAGACACTAGCAAATGTGAAAATTAGGAGGATTTTAAAATAGCATTGTATTAAATGTTTCAGGCAAGTTTCAAATACTTCAAAAACTATAGTGAATTTGAATGACTAAATAATTTTGTAATTATTAATATAGATAAGAATGTTCTAGTGTTAATTTAATATAGTATAAACTATTAACTACATGTATTTAAGGAAACAGTCAAATTCATTTTATATGTATATTTTAAATAGCTTATTTAATTGACTCTCATATTGGGTAAAATCATAGTCATTATTTTGGGGATGTAGTAAGAAAAGAAAATGAAGGAAGCAGAAGACTAGATGTTTTACACATATATATCTTTAATTTTTACTTTAATCTCAGGCCTAATAGAAGTTGTTTCTACCAGAAACCATACAGGCAAATCTACACCTCTCGCTTTAATTTTTTTTCCACTTTAAACTAGTTTATTATTTACTTCAGGTGTTAGCCCTGGTATTTGTAAGAAAGTTGATGGACTTGTTGTTCACGAAGCGGGAACTCAGCTGGTTGGATGATTTAATGCCCGAGAGTAAGAAAAGAAACTGGAAGATGCTGAAAAGAAGTAAGAGCAAAATCAATGTTTTGTAAAGAAAGAAAAAAGGAACATAGTAATATTTCTTTGCAAAACTAAATTATTGTTTTTATCTTTATACAGTTGTGTCTTTAGACAGTGATCACTAATAACCACAAGTAGACTAGTTTGGAAGTTTAATGTTTAAAATCATAAAGATGTGAACAGAGAGAGAACGAAGATCTTACAGGAGGAAACCAAATCCTAATGAAATACAGAAATACCTTGTACTAACCCTCCAAATTGTAAGGCTCATTTTTCTGATTCCTTCCCCATGGATGGCGGAAACTTGCTGATACTTAACTATTTCCAAATTATGATCATGCAGTCATTGTTTTGTTGTTACATATGTGAGAATAAAAAGAAGAGACATTATTACTGTTGGCATTTTCCTAGAGAACAGAGTTTTAATCAAAATATTCTAATGAAGAATTATTTATTCTTGAAATACGTGAAATGTTTACTAGGAAAAATGTTGATCTGATTTGCTTTCGAAGTGATTTAAGATTGAGTAGATGTTGGAGAAACTTCTGGAATTTAATTATTTTTATAGGCTACTTATTTATTTTATTCTGTTTTATATAGTATAACATGTATTTTAAGTTTCATGGCATATTTAAAGTTTATATCTAAGCCTGAGTCTATTTTGAAAGCTACTTAATCAACATTTTTTTAAGTATATAAAAATTACAAAGAGTGTAAATGAGGGGAAAATAAGAGCCCATACAATATAAAACAACAAAATTTTCACGTAAATAGAAATGAAATTGAAATAAAATATTCGATGAGAATTACGCTATTTTTCTCTATAAGTAGTCAGTAAATGTATCAACTTTCTATTTTCTCAAACCATAGATATATCTCCTATTTCCTTTGGGGAATTCATTTGCAGATGTTTCGGAGGTCTTAGTCATTTAGTGAGGTCAGATCAGGCTATAAATCAAATGAGGTTTTTTTCTCAGAAATTTCTACCAGTATGGCTACATAATGTGTGATTGGTAATTCCCTTACTCTACATGGTGTTCTATCACTGACAATGGATTCCCACAGATAGAGATTCATCATCATCATGATGTGTCTTAATTCTGTAAGAATATTTCAATTTTTCCAAATATTGTAGACGGCAATACTTAGAATCATACTTCTAGTAATATTAATGTTAACACTAAGGATCATATTATACAATTGTTATTACTTTTGTTCTATTTGATATATTCTTATTTAAATATTAGTGCTTTTTAAGAAAATAATACTTTGAGTCAGGCACAGTGGCTCATGCCTGTAATGCCAGCAGTTTGGGAGGCTGAGGCAGGCAGATCACGAGCTCAGGAGATAAGACCCAACATGGTGAAACCCCATGTCCACTAAAAATACGAAAATTAGCTGGGCATGGTGGTGCACACCTGTAGTCTTAGCTACTCAGGAGGCTGAGGCAGGAGAATCACTTGAACTGGAGGCAGAAGTAAGCCTGGTGACAGAGCGAGACTCCGTCTCAACAAAAAACAACTTTGACTAGGACATTTTGATAGTCTCTATTTCTTTTTAGGGCTTTAGTAAATGTTTGCTTTCATCCTCAGATACTCTTCAAGAAAAATATAGTATAATTGGGCACAAGTTAAATTTAAATAAAATGGACACTAGAACACAGAAATACTAAAACCTTAAATTATCTGTATATGATGTAAATAAAATTATTGACATCAAACACAACACCCAACAAGGTTTAAATTAATTTAATTTTGATGAAAAAGCTCTTGGCTATGGGCTTCCCTTCCTGTCTTTTTGATAATGTCAGAACAGCAGACCCTTGAATAATACAGCATTGTTAATAATGTTGATGAAAAAAAAAAAAAATCCCTGGCCAGGGGCACTGTCTGTATAGAGTTTGCACATTCTCCTCATATCTGTGTGGGTTTTCTCTGGACACTTCAGTTTCCTCCCACATCCCAAAATGTGCCCATTAGGTTCATTGGCGTTCCTACATTGGCTCAGTGTGAGTGAATGTGGGTGTGTGTGTGAGTGTGTGCTGCAAGGGAATAACGTCTTGGCCAGTCTTAGTTCTCATCTTGTACCCTGAGCTGCCAAGATAGGCTCCAGCCACTCTCGACCTTGAACTGGAATAAGTGAGTTGGAAAAGGAATGAATAAATGAATATAAATGACTGTAAAATAAAAATTCATCAAGTATACGATAATCACACAAATGTACAAAAACAATTTGGTATGAAAATGCTCAGTGAACACAGCCATATTTGCTATTGTTTTTGAGGTGCTTGGCGGTAGGTTGTGCTCCTTACAATTTTCACTTTGCAAAGATTTATTCCTTGATTTGATCCATCCCCACTATGACCTCAGTCATTCACTGACTCACCAGAAATTTGTTAATTCGATATCTTACGTGCTTTATTAATTTTTCTTACATGTTTGTATAGCTCACATTTATTTCAATGTTTAATATTAAAAACATTTTGGGTCTTTAGTTAGAAGTTTGGTGATGTTTATGTCACCAGAAATTGCCATAGGAATTTAACTCTTGTTTATATCAATTAGCCTGTAGTAAAATTGATTTTATTTGTTCTTTACTTTACTTAATGTCACAGTCTCCAAGAAGCTTTCAACAACTTTATGTGAGCACTTACTATACTATTAATTATACTCAAGCAGTAACTTATATATGTAATTTTGCTTCATTTTCTGCCTTTTTTTGTTAACTGTTTTATTGCTTCTGGAAAAAAAAAGAACAGAGCCCCAGACATATAATCACCTCTTTCACAGTATTCTCCTTAGATCATACTCATACCGTAAAACATTCTTGCCTTTTAGAAGTTCACAAAATGAAAAATGATATGTAATCTATTATGTAATGTTTAATATTTTTCTGATTGTAATTCAAAGAAAATTTCAGATTCTCCTTTTATTCTTCTGTGAAATAGGAGAGAACAAGCTTAATAATAATTGTGAATTTATTAGAATTTGCCATTCCCACTTCCCAGAACCACTCACATAGCTATGCATATATGGTACTTATATGTGTGTGTGCCATACGCCCATTTTGGAATTTATGAATCTCATAGGGCAGAGAACATATGTAATCAGTGTCTAATGTTTTTATATTATATACCCACTGCACTTTAATGGGCATTTACTGTTCTCTGATTATGAAGATAAAGATTTTGGAAGTAACTAAATATTACTAAATTTCCTAGAACTCATGCTTTCTGAAAAGACACAAAAATAGATTAAAGATTTACTGGGCAATTTTACTGCTAAATCCTTCATATCCAAGTTAGAGGGAAAAGCCTCGTAGTACATTAACTAGGCAGGTTTATAGATCTTTAAAATCTCAAATGGATTAATATGATGATACTTTCATGTGATCCTCAGTACATGGAAAGAAACAAGAAAACCAATAATACAGTCAAAAAATAATCTATAATTGAACAATAAAATACAGCTCTGTCTAGTGCAAAGACAGCTAATTCTTCATCGAACAGGAGAGAAAACAGGAAGTTTAAAGAGTTTCACTTTCTAGCTTAGAATTAGTATTCAAAGAGTATGGTCAGTAAAGACAGTAGGAAGATTTAGGAAGAACTATACTAAAAGTTCAGTTCCTGGTTGATTTTCTACTTGTTTGCCCAGATCTTGGTATTCTATTTTCTTGAGGCTTACAGACTCGGTGGAAGGATGTGATCTTACCGTGGCATCTTATACTAAGGCCCAGTCTTCTAGGAGATTGTGTGTTAAGGTGGTAAATGGACAAGTTCTCCAGAAATGTTGCATTTCTGCAATTGCTCAAATTAATTGAGTAACTTTGATCATGAACTGGCAAGATGGTAAATAGCAGAAATGTCTCAGCTCCCTGAGACTTGAATTTAAAGTAGGCTCACCTCTTGTCCTTTTGATGATAGATACAAGCTTGTACCTTTAGCCTCCAGGATTTTCCTATCAGTAGCCCATTTCTGGTCTTATGGCACTGAGAAAACATTCATTTGACCTTAAAATTCAATAATGAGTTAAGCAGAATAAATAGCTACACAGGCCAGTCCAAGGTCGCAGAGCTTCTGTTCCAAATTTTCATGTACTTCATGCATATGCATATGCATATGCTTCAGTTTTTAGAAAGAAAGGATTATAATCAGGGTAGAAATGAATATTGGAACCCTGACATTTTGCACATTGCTCTGTGTAAAGGGAAGACTGCAGAATCAAATTCTGGATGTCCAAATGTGCTCAGAGTACCAACATGCCTTCCTTCCTACTTAAATATTCTCTAGGCCATTGTACACATTTGACAAAAGGCTACTTACTGTTAAAGGCAGAAAATCCCAGCAGAATGTTTGCTCCTGGGTAGGAGGAAAGGGAGTTAGTGTTGGATAAATCCTAGAAATTCTACTCTGTGGAAGTGATCATGATAGTGATACTTCTTGATTTACCGGGGGTTCACTCTAACATAAACTATAGGGGAAAACAAGAAGAGGGCAAATGGGAACCTGTGATCCCAATGCAGGATCATGAAAAAGGCCAAGAAAACATAAAAGCAATCAAAAACAAATGCAGCCAAACAAATTACAGAGGATGTCTTACTGGTAAGATAGATCAGAATTGGTTATGGATTTGGAAAGCATGGCCAAATTATTACACAGAGAAATACCATTTCTAATTGAATCTTAGGGTGGGGCAAGCATATTCTTCTTCCATAAGCAGTGGTTGCCCAAAGTATGGTTCCAGAACCACTGCCACATCAGCCAACACCTGGCAACCTAGAATGCAAATTCTTGGGCATTACTTCAGATCTATTGAATCAAAACTCTGGGGATGGGGCCAGCCATCTCTGTTAATAAGACCTCCAGGTGATTCTGGTGCTAAAGTTTGAGATAAGTCCTTTCCTAAAACCACAGAATCAAATATAATCTTCTAAATACAAGAATACTCTATCAGAATTTTTTACTTAACAGTAATTTACATAATTACTTAGAAACACAGAATCAAATATTCTGATGAAAAACATATGTCACATTTATGTATTGATATGAACTCTATATGGACCCTCCATTTTTCCTTTTCCACTTTCATTGTTAGTCTTATGTATTGGCTCTTCTATCCGTTGGAAATCATAAGTAATACCTATTATAAAAATAATACTTGAGGTTTTCAAAGATTATATGTTTATGTAATGTTTGCAGCATTGTTTATTCTATTAGTAGTTGAGGAAGAAAATGGTTTGACACTTCTATGTTCTGTAGACTTTGTTTTACTCTTGGGCAAAATAAAAGGGTTGAGCTTAACTTCTGAAGAATCTTCCATTTCTTATGATGTGAATTCTAAAATTGCTGAATATTTTCCCTCTCTAACACTCTAAGCATACTTGTGAATATTGGTCTCTGCTGCCGTTGTTTGTACTTTAAGATATTTGAGGGCTCCTACATAGATACACACTGTGTCTGAAAATGGATGTAGCTGTAAATGTAACCTATTTCACTAAAGGTAATTAAAGGGTAACTATCTTTGTTATTTGTTAAGTATCATGATATATGAATCATAATTTTAATGTTATCACTAAATACAATTCAAATTCATGATGTAATTCGATATGTAACACCCTATTAGCAAACCACACCAGGATTTGACTTCAGTTTATCTCTTCCGCCTCTACTCAGCACAGACTTTTAGCTCCAACCAGGCTCGTTGTTCACTGTCATGCAAACACATCTTATTTATTCCTCACTTTTAGGGTTGGCCTACATTGTTTCCTCCCACCTAGGGTTTCTTCCTTGCTACAACCTTGACTTTGGTACTTTTCATAATGATCCCTTAAATTTTCTGAGAGTCGAGTTTATAGCTTTCTTTTCATTGTTATACACCCAGTACCTAACAGACTACCTGCCCTTGAATGGATCAATTAATAGCCCCTGGATTATTCTTCTTGCTGACTATGTGCATAGCACATAATACATGCTTAATAAATATTTGAGTGTTCTGGAGTAGACTTGTTTTTCTAAGCCTCAGTTTTCTTGCCTTGTACTGGACGTAGCATTAATTGTCCTTCACTTATTTTATATCTGAAAACTGCTTTGGCTATCTTAATTAAAAGGTGACATTTAAATCATAGCATAAACACCCCCCTAGTTAAATTGGTGAACTCTCTCAAAGGTTCTTGGGTAAACTTTCATCATCATCCCCTTAACATCTTCCCCATGTTGTAGCTTCACAGAGAACAATTAAGAGCTGAATGGAACTTGTTTTAAGGTACTTTTCTGACTTTTAAGCTGGCAACTACTCAGTTAGCTTTGTGCTCTCACTGTCTCTTTCTTTTCTGATCTGATTGAGATAACCTAGGTTGTGGCTGTCGTGACGGCTACTGCCTGATTTGACTGCTCCTCCTCAGAAAGCCTCAATTTTTGGCTTTCTCACAGTGCTGCCGGGATGCAGCCGGCCCTCCATCCCCGCGCTCCGGGGCCCACCCAGCTTCCTTCTGGCACTGAAGGCAGCGGCTGCTCTGCCACCCTTCTCTTCAGATAAGCATGGCTTGGAAAAGCTATCTTTAGAGGTGATGAGTTTTTGTTTGGATAGAATTATGACTAGTATAAAGCCCACACATGCTAACAAGCCACAGAGTGCAAAATAATTATTGAAAGCAATTTGAGAGAAAAGTGGAAAATCATCTGAAGAAAAACCAAAATTGTTCCCAAAGCTTTGGTCCAATTTTTTGCTGTTAGATTGAATCTTGAACATTCGTTTTCTGCTGCCAGGTAACCTAAGCACCAACGGCACTGTTCTTCTCTTCAGCTTTTTTTTGCATTTTACTCTTTCTTAAACCATTCTACCTTGCTTCTTGACATTTTACTCTTGATTAGCCAGAAATGATACCATATACCAGGCTTCACCTTTCAGTGGGCAACCAAGGAAAGAATTGCATCTTGTCTTTGCTTATATAGCCTTTGGTATCACTGAGTGTCTACTTTTTATGTCCCTCCATGTACCTTAAGATAACCTTTGCTATAGAAAAAGGAACCTTTTCTACCTGAAATGATGCATATGCTCTGCCCATGACTGCCAGGATGTGCCTACAAGATATATTATGTATGTAATATATTTCATATATTATGACTAACTCAGTTGTAAGGCAAGCCTCAATCTAGGCTGCAGATCAGCTCTGCTAAAATGCCTGAATGGATGATTTCAAACCAATGGTAATCTCCATTCACCTTGACTTAGTTCTGATAGTGTGGCCAAATGACAAGGAGAATAGGCACAATATACAAGTAGAATACATTTGATAGGCCCTAAAAGAAAACTTTCTCCTTTAAGAACACCAAAGAGAGAAAATAAAATTAGTTACCAGAATGCAAAAGGGTAATGCACATGCCATTAGCTTCACAGAGAACAAATACAACACAGGGTTTCTGGGGAAAGCTTCTAAGCATGGAAGTAGCAGAGCTCATGCAGTCTCTGGCATCTCCATTATCCCGAAGCATAGAGCGGGCATAGAGATTCTGTATGCACCACAGCCAAAGTCCCAGGAGAGAGGGGCTTTCCTTGACCAGCATGGGAGAGTACTCCAAGAGAGAAATGAGATCTGCTCCCACATTGCATTGTATGTTCATAGGTTAGCTGAAGAGGCACTAGAAAACACTTGTTTCTTTAGATAACAAGAAATATGGCATGGAATATTCAGACTATGGGATATCCGAGAGGGGGTCAAGGTCTGGTTACCAAGGACACTAGGAAAAGTCTTGCATGCCGGGAATAATAAAATCAGCCAAAGATCAAGGTGTCTCCGGAAGCTGGTTCAGGCCGGCTTAGCTCTGCTAAGCTACTGAAAGAGGAAATGAGCCTTTGGGGTCATCCCTATTTTCTTTCATCAGTTTCCATTTGGGCAGTGGGTCAACTCGTTTTTTATGTTTATAGATCTTAAAATTCCATTTCTGGAGTTAGAACCAGTAGTTCTAACTTTTTAAATGGCCTGAAGTAATTATTTGAACTGACCCATTTTAAATAAATGTATTAAATAAAAGCTACAATCTATAAATAACTGTCTTTTTTTGGTTCATGGAAAAATTTTGATGATAACATTATTTGAAAACGAAACCAGAATTTTTCGGTATGGTAGCCATAAGATTGTCTTCATCCCAAAGATTTAGTTTTAAAATGCTATGTATGAAGAAATGCATGTATGAATATAAAAATCATTTCCACCCTTTGAGGAAAGATGGAATATTGTCATTATAAGAATAAAGTTGAAGTGTAAAACAAAAGCCCAAAACACATCCAAATGGAGTCAAACCTTCCATTTCCTCCTCTCTCAGGACACATCTGTGTTTTGATCCATACAGGAAGATATTAGTATCTTTTACTGTCTCTTTCCAACTCTCGAGAGTAGTGGTTCTTTAAATATGGTCACCAGACCAGCATAATCAACATCACCTGGAAACTTGTTAGAACTAGAACTTCTTATGCCCTCTATACTCCAGGCTTACGGAGTCAGATCTTCTGGGGAATATTGCTAACAAGCCCACCAGGGAATTCCGATGTAAACTGAAGTTTGAGAACCACTGTTCTGAGTATATTTCTCATCTCCTCCTCATAGAACATTCCAGGAATATGATTTCACCTTTATAACAATAAAACTGATTATATCACCCATACATTTTTCTTATGAAGATTAATTTTTTTTAAATATGCTTAGAAATTAACATGTTTTTTATTGAGTGACATGAAGGAGATTGTTGTTAGCATTTAAATTACTTTGTGTTATGAGACTCTCATTAATTACTTATGTTCTTGGTAGCTGATGCTTTATTGAAAGGACCTATGCTAACATTAATAAATGCAAACAGAGTGGAAGGTCTTGAGGTTAATGAGATAATGAAACATTAATCTGTGTTTCTTCTTTAATGTAAAATGGAGACTCATCAGGTTCACTTTATATACTTTACATTTGTCTTTTCAGGAAGAACAAAGTATGCTAGCTATGGAAGATGAGGGCACAGTACAACTCCCATTGGAAGGACACTATAGGTAAGACATAAATTTAAAAACACATCAATTTAAGTAATACGTTGTTATATACTTTATTTAAGAATTTCATACTGTGTAGATCCTCAGAGAGGTTTCTTGAATTTGTATTAGAGTAGAAAGAACTAAGAGTTAGATAACCTGGGTCCTACTACTAAGTTTTGCCAATAATAGCTGTGTGACTATAATCAAATTGCATTACGTGAAGTGAGGCAGGAAGCTGTTGTCTGAAGTCTTTCCTTCTCCTGTTTTATAATGTGTATGGAAGATCCCTTTCATATTCTCAGAAAGTAGTACCAGAAGATAGATCAAGGGTCATTTTTGGTATAAATGACCTAGGTATTCACTAAGTTGATCACAATTAAATGTTTTAACTCTGGGAATTTGCCCCTAAAAAAAGGAATTTCCAAAAAGATAATCTATTTCTTAAGTTAAGTGATTCAGTCATATCAGTCATTTTAGGAAATATTTATGCAATTCTCCAAAATTTGCTAATCTTTATGTACAAAGACATAGCAAAAGAAAGCAAACTACTGAAGTTATAAAGAAAACATTTGCAAACATTTGGCCCAAAATTCTCCCCTCTCTCTCTCTTCTCTGTCTCCCTCTCAATATAGTTTAGTTTAAATAGCTTTCTTGTACAATTCTAAGTATCAATTGGTGCCCAATTTTATAGTCTCAAAGTCTTTATGAATAATTTCAGGTTATGCCAATAAAATGCAGAGACTTTTCCTGAGAAGGGAATTTGTCATAGTGTTAAAACCAAAATAGGAGAGAATTTTCTAGATCTTTAGGGTTTGACTAAAATCATATTCCCTAGAATTAAAAAAATATATAATCATCTCCTACTTAAGAGGGAGCACAAGTATAAAATGTTTTACCTTTTTTCTTTTTTACAACATTTAAATTGTAAAANAATATAGTTTAGTTTAAATAGCTTTCTTGTACAATTCTAAGTATCAATTGGTGCCCAATTTTATAGTCTCAAAGTCTTTATGAATAATTTCAGGTTATGCCAATAAAAATGCAGAGACTTTTCCTGAGAAGGGAATTTGTCATAGTGTTAAAAACCAAAATAGGAGAGAATTTTCTAGATCTTTAGGGTTTGACTAAAATCATATTCCCTAGAATTAAAAAAATATATAATCATCTCCCACTTAAGAGGGAGCACAAGTATAAAATGTTTTACCTTTTTTCTTTTTTACAACATTTAAATTTTAAAATCCTGTTGATTGTTTAGTTGAACCAGCATATTTCCAAGTGTATTCAGTAGAAACCTAGTCTAATGTGGTACCACTCTCAAAAGGGCTGTGTGGTTAAATAAATTTGAAAAAAATGTTCCAAACTGCACTCCAGTTTGAAGATTCACAATGCATATTAGCATATGAAACAATCTAAGTAGTGCTGCATTTTAAAAAAAAATTGTATAGCTGCCTTCAATCAAGTATTTTTAAAAATCTTTTGCTCAGAAGACTCTTCCTCACATAATATCATGAAAAATGTCTATTCCACTTGATGCTTTTTTTAAGAAAGTAGTCAATCTGATGCTTTGAATTACCAGGAAATTATCTTTCTATGAAGACCAAAACAGTTGGAGGATTTAGAGGAACTGAAGAACACATTTCCAGATTGGGCAAGAGAGGGAGACCCAAGGTTTTGCTCCTCTTAAAAGTTGCATTTGTTCCTCTCTTGTGACCTATCACCAATCAGGGTCATATGAAAAGGTGGCATTTGAACAAAGAAGGGGCAGGGTTGCTCCATGTGAAAGGACATGATGAGCAGAGGGAAGAGCAAGGACAAGGCCCCCAGGCAGCACCATGCCCATTGTGTTCCTGAACAGTCAGAAGGCTACTGCATTGGTCCTGGAAAGGAATGAGCAGGGGTGCAGTAGCAGGAGGTGAAATCAGAGTGAGGTGGGGACAGAGCCTTTAGGCCATTATAAGGACTTGGCATTGACTCTGAGTGACTGGGAGCCACTGCAAGGTCTGAGCAAAGGAGGGAAGTAATCTGGATTTTATGATGTTAGGGGCAAGAGTTTAAGCCATGGACATGTGGAACCCATTCTCTGTAATTTGAAATGAATTAAGAATACCACAGGCCAAATCGGTATCCATACAACTAGCATATTTTCTTTAGATTTTTTTATTTTTCACAGATTGTTTTCAATAATTAAGAGAAATATTCAATACTTCTCCATTTTAATTATCAAAACACTGTACAATAAACAAATTGGGGCATATACATACAATGGAACATTATCCAGGTTTAAAAAGGAGGAAATTCTGACATATGCTACAACATGGATGAACCTTGAGGATATTATACTAAATGAAATAAGTCAGTCACAAAAAGACACATACTGTATGATTCTGCTTATATGAGGCACTTAGAGAAGTCAGAAACCTAGAGACAGAAAGTGGAATGGTGGTTGCCAGGGACTGGAAGGAAGAGGAAATGGAGAGTTATGGTTTAGTAGGTATGGAGTTCCAGTTTTATAGGATAAAAAGAATTCTGGAAATGGACGGTGGTGATGGTTGCACAACATTATGAATGTATTTAATAACCCTGAAATGTACTTTTAAAAATAGTTAAGGTAGTACATTTTATGTTGTGTGTATTTTACCACAATTTAAAATTGGGAAAATGCTCTTCGTAGATATATGATTTTCTTATATTTAGTTTCTGTCATTGAAAAACTGAAGTTACTATGTAATGCTTATTATTTCATTTGGGGAAACTCCTGTCTAGAGATGATCCATCTGTGATCAATATATCTGATGAAATGTCAAAGACTGCCTTGTGGAGGAACCTTCTGATTACTGCCGATAACTCAAAAGATAAGGAGTCAAGCTTTCCTTCTAAAAGGTTTGGATTTTAAAATAATAAGAATTTATACTAATTCCAGTTGTTTTTTGACATAAACCATAAGCAAAAGAATAATATTGGTTTCCATCAAATTTAAATCTAAAATATTCCAGAAAATTATTTCTGAAAGTGGGTATAAATTGTAATTATTTCAAATGTTGGTATGTTTTTCAACATCTCCCTTTCAAATTAATAACTTACTCCAAAGCTATTACTGTGGTGCGGGAACTGTGCTAGAAATGAGTCACAATGCATGACATTTTTGGACATTCATCTTGGCCTACTATTTTTCAGTATGATTTTATTTTATTCCCTCATCACTCACTTCCCCCAGGACCCCTTTGGATGTCTGGCCACATTTTGCACTCCTTTATTTTCCCTTTTTTAGACTGATATGCATTATGTGTGTTTTTATATTTATATTTTATAAATATGCATACATGTTTATATTTAGTGTAGCCCTAGTCCTGATTCCAACACCCTGAAAAGTCTTCCCTAAACTTCTTATCCCAAAACTTTCAACTCCTGAAAGTTCTATCCTTTCTTACTTCTCTGTATGTAAACGTACAAACAACTCCTGCAGTTGTGGATGGTAGTTTTAAGTGCATGCTGGGGGAAGAGTGTGTCCCTAAATATCAACAGTCATCATAGGATTTCCAGCTGAATTTTCCAGGATTTATAAATAAGAGTTCAAATCACCCAGTCTAGATGCTGATCTGAAGAAAAAGGAATTCGTATGTTTTGCTAATATCTCTTTTTGTTAGAGAGTGATTGAGGGATTTGGGACAGTGTTTACTGTAATTATTAAGTTCCTTTATTTTCATAACCTTAAATTAACTTTTCTACTTAATTTTATATTACATTTTTGTCATAAGCTCCCCTTCCTAATCACTCTAGAAGCTGATTCCCCAAAGGTAAGACCCTCTCCCTCAAACCTATTCCTTGGTTGCATTTCCTTATGTTAAATGGTGTCTTCTAGAAACCTGGTCAGTCTATGTCCTCTGTGTGAGTTTTGGGGAGGCAAAAGGCATGGAGAGTGTTGGGCTCAGATCCAGTAGCAGACTAAGTTTGATGGTATTTCTGTAACGACTTAGCTCTTTAAGTTAGTCTGAAACTTGAATAAACTTTATTCCTTCCTTGATTTATACAGATGCATCATGTATAATCAAAAAGTTTCACAGAACTATAGTTAGTAATGGCATCAAATTTATGGATAGGGAAAATTAAATTTGTCCCTTTAAGAGATTGAAAAGCTCACTGGGTGCAGTGGCTCATGCCTGTAATCCCAGCATTTTGGGATGTCAAGGTGGGCAGATCACTTGAGGTTAGGAGTTCAAGACAAGCTTGGCCAACATGGTGAAATCTCCTCTGTACTAAAAATACAAAAAAAAAAAAAAAATAGCCAGGCATGGTGGTGGATGCCTGTAATCCCAGCTATTTGGGAGGCTGAGGCAGGAGGATCGCTTGAGCCCAGGAGGCAGAGGTTTCAGTGAGCTGAGATTGTGCCACTGACTCCAGCCTGGGCAATAGAGACTCTATCGGAAAAAAAAAAGAGAGAGAGAAATTACAAAGCTGAGAGCCTCCATTATGTACCACCATGGCTCCAAACTGGCAAGCTGTATCTCACTTCATGAGACATCACTGGAAACAGGGGCAAGAGAAAGAGGCTACATTAGACTTGGAGAATATATCTCTTATTGCTGGTTTTTGTCACCCCAAAATGGCATGCTGCTTCAGTGTCATCTCTATACCAAACAGTATAAACAAGACAAGACAAACAGCAGGTGTATAGACTCTTCATCCCAGAAGCTGGGAATTAGTTCTCTCTCTCTCTCTCTCTCTCTCTGTCTCTCTCTCAACCACCTTTAATATTTACTACAAATAAAGATACTATATTAATAAATAACTCAATGGGCTCCCTCTCAAAGACTTTTGGTTGGTGTTTTCTGTCTTAATAGGACTTTAAAACTTTCATGTATTTCTTTGCTTGGCTCAGAACAAAGTAACATTTTATTCTAAAACATACTATAACTTCCTTTCTCAAAGATCCTTGCTACAGTTCTGATAAATATTTCTCATAGTAATTCTCTGTTTTGCTAGTACTTTTGAAGAAAATCAGAATTATGAGAAGGACAGTTTCTCAAGCCCATTGCAATGTGTACTTGTCACATGAAAAATATGACATTTCTCTGATTTTTTAAAAAAATGTTAAATCCAGGCTTATGAGCTCAAAATAAAATGCCTTTGATATGTGGAGAATTTGAAACAATCAAACCTGTAAAATTTTTTCTTCCTGTATTATATGGATTCAAAGTCCACAGTGGGTTCACGCTAGTGAACAATATAATGTGCTTTAAAGCAGGTCCAATTTTCAATAGACTATCCTTTATCTTTAGATGGAACTACTTGTCTCTTACAATTTAAATGTATTTTCACTAATGTGAGGTTCAAACTATTGTAGAATGAAAGTTTATCCAGCTTTCCTTACCTTTTGATGTGATCACATTTGTGGTTTTCCATGTGAGAAACATCCTTGGTAGGTAGTTAATCTCTTTTATCCTCATTACAGTAGAAACTCTGGCAGAAAGTATATGACTTACAGAATTCTTTTTTTTTTTTTTTTTTTTGAGACGGAGTCTTGCTCTGTCGTCCAGACTGGAGTGCAGTGGCCAGATCTCAGCTCACTGCAAGCTCCGCCTCCTGGGTTTACGCCATTCTCCTGCCTCAGCCTCCCGAGTAGCTGGGACTACAGGCACCCGCCATCTCGCCCGGCTAGTTTTTTGTATTTTTTAGTAGAGACGGGGTTTCACCATGTTAGCCAGGATGGTCTCGATCTCCTGACCTTGTGATCCGCCCGTCTCGGCCTCCCAAAGTGCTGGGATTACAGGCTTGAGCCACCGCGCCCGGCCCATGACTTACAGAATTCTAAAACCACTGATACTAATAAGGCTCCCAAAGCCACTTCCTTTTCATGGTATCTGTTAAAGGCTTTAAAACATCATGACCAGGAGCTGTGAAAATTTAGTACCTGGTAGAGTATCCATTGGCAAAAAGAGGCCCAAAGAGCAGGTTACTAGGGTCTGTATCTCCTGAGTCCTGAGCTGGCATCCATGCAACCTTTGACACCCCCCATTCTGAGTTATTTTCCATCCTGTGCTATAATATGTGTCAGAGAAGCCTAGAAACCTGTTTTCATGGAATTTTGAATCCAAGTTATATTTTCTCAATTATATCATTCACTTTTTGTTGTCAAAAATATTTTATCTAGTTTAACTGACAGTAGAATCTAAGAACTAACTGCAAATTCTGTCTTATCTGAAGGATGTCTAATTTTGATCCTGATGTCATACATAACGTGTGACAAGAGCCTCTGCAGCGTATTAAATGGGCTGGTGAAAATAGGGCTCATTAACGACCACATTGCATCAGAACAGGTTAACAACTGATCCATTTGATAAAACCCATACCCAAGATCAGTGTGTCTGGAGAAGGTCCTTGGCAATGTGAGGAAAAGCAGCACTTAGCTTTGCCTTGGTGACAGCGGCTAGTCTCTGGGACTATCCGCTCTACCCCCCAACACCCACCCCTGCACTCCCCCACCACCTTTTTCTATCCCAGATTCTCTTTCTTTGTTCTGATTGCCTAGGCTTGGGCTCTCTCATGACTTCTTGGAAATATTATTCATAAAAACGACTTTAGGCTGGGCGCGGTGGCTCACACCTATAATCTCAGCACTTTGGGAGGCCGAGGCGAGCGGATCACTTGAGCTCAGGAGTTGAAGACCAGCCTGACCAACATGGTGAAACCCCATCTCTACTAAAAATGCAAAAATTAGTTGGGTATGGTGGTGCACACCTGTAATCCCACCTACTCAGGAGGTGAAGGCAGGAGAATCACTTGAATCTGTGAGGCAGAGGTTACAGTGAGCCAAGATTGTGCCACTGCACTCCAACCTGGGCAACAGAGCAAAACTCTGTCTCAAAAACAAACAAACAAAACAAAAACAAACAAAAAACCACTATTTTAGCGACATTAAAAAGTAATAGTTTCACAGTTTACTTAGCACCGGGTCACTTTTTGCCCTCTCTTAAAATATTACTTCCTTATATTTTAAATTTTAACTCCTCAAAGGCAGGGACACTCTTATCTATCTTGTATTCCTAGGTCATTGTGGAGTTCCTGGCATATAATAGATATGTATGTTTATTACGATGACAGATAACAGATGCATAATACATGCCTGTTACAATGAAAGCTTAAAATTGATTGACCTCCACAAAAGTGAACGTAACAAGTAATTCAGAACAATAGATCCTAGAGGTCTTGAGCTGGTTATAAAATTTCTGCTTCATAGTTTGTGAAATCTAATCTGATACCAAAACTATGGTTATGATGAAGAGGGAAAAAAAACCCCAGTCTTTTAATAGGTTATTGTTTTGTAACCAAACAACCAAAGCAGGGAATCAGGAGGAAGCACATCTGTGGATCAAATTGATATTATGAATCTTTTTATTTACGGCTTGGTGACTAATAGTGCCACTTGGAACACATTCATTTATCAAAAGGTTATGGAACACCTCCTACGTTTCAAAGTATTGTGCACACAATAATTGCACATGTATAGAGACCAGTATGTTTCTGTCCTATAATCTCCTACAGATAGGATCTGTTATTCTATCTTTCAAAAAAATAAGAGTTCATTGGAATTGGGAATACCAGCCTCAGAATTCTGGAATTCACACTACAAGAGAACCTAGAGGCCATCTAGTCCAAAACCAGTTTTATAGATGAAGAAACCAAGTCTCAGAGAGATTAAAAAACTAGTCCAAGGTCATGCAGCTCATTCTGAGCTTCTGAAAACTGAACCTAGATCTTCCAACACCCAGCCCAGTGCTCCCCTTTTTCATTGACTTTGTTTGGCAGAAGAGACTGGAAGGCAGGTAGAGCTTAAGGAAAAGTTAATTTGGAAAGCAGGAGAGCAGACACTTGTCATATAAAAGGAACTTAAAGTAGAAGAAAGTGAGTCATACAGATAGAGGAGTTAAAAATACGAGTTAAGGCTCTCAACACATCATGTGCACACTGTCATCTTTTCTCATGGAAGGAGAAAAGAAAAGGGAGAAAAGTTGCTTTGCTCTGACCTGTAAGTAGTATGTGCTGAGAAGCGTGGCAGGCACAAACCCGGGCGCCATAGACACGCGCTCACACCAGCTCTCAGAGCTGGCAGTGTGCCACAGATGGCAGAAGCTCCGGCACTTCTTACCTGATGGTGCCGGGTGGTGGTGACAACTGAGAAGGGCTGTTTCTAGCTTGAATTGGAGGAAAAACAATTTAAAAAACATACTCTTAGAATGTGTCTAAGTTATTGACCACTTAGAAAGCTGCACAGGAGTCCCAATAGAAAAATGGAGTTTTATTACTTTATTACTTGGAGAAGAGTTATAAAACCAAGGGTGCAGCCCATCATCAAGTGTTTCATAAATTTATATTAAGGACCGAAGTTAATAGTAAAAATGTATGGATTCTTCCAACCCAGGGCCTTAGTAGCTGGCTATGGGCTGCCCTTTGTGTCAGCAGTGGGGAGGGTCACATAGAAGCCTCAGATGAGGAGGGTTTTGCTGTGCGCTGCAAGTATCAGGGAGAAAGCATTTCTGCCCTCTCTGGAACATGGTGTGAACTTCATCCCTGTAATGACATTATTTGAATTTTCCATGAAAACTATCAGCATGAGAGTAAGAAAACTATACAATGGAAAAACCAAATAGACAAATAGACAAAAATGGTAGAGTCACGTGACCAGTTTGCTCAAAGTTTGGTAAAGTTAATGAGAGGGTGAGATTAAACAGAAGCCATTTGGGAATGAGTTTATCTGAGAATGAATGAGTTTTTCTGAGAAGCATCATTCCTCTGATGTACAGAGTAAAGGTTTGTCTGTAAAAAGATAGCACAGGTGTCTGGAGAGCAGCGTGCATGGTAACCTGTCCTCCAGGCCAGTGGAGCTATCTGTCTAACCTGGTCAAGGTACAGTCTTCATCAAAGGTCAAGATCCAGTCCATGCACAAGAGAGGAGCCATTTGCAGCAGAGCCCAGAAATGCCTCCTGCGACATCTTGTTTGTGTCATTTACTAGAGTTGGCGCTGTCTTAAGTTGGGGGCATGGCTGACATTTCCAACAATCATCAGTGAGTCACTTGCCCAAATGAGGACCATGGTATTAATCTTGCATGTTTCTGGAACTGTTTAAAAAATGTCTGATTTTTGTTGTTTATTGTCTGTTTTTGAATATCCCCTTCTCTGCAGTTCTTGGTTTCTATCTCACTGAGTGCAGAGGATTTTAATTGTTGCTGTCTATCTGTGCTTCGCAGCATGAGAGAGCAATGCCTAAGGGCTCTTGTGGTGCTTTGGGGTTGACGGGTTTTAAGTCTGAGCAAGCAGACCTCATTGTAGCCATGCTGGATTGGAGTAATAAATGTCTCCTTTTTTTCCTTCTGTAGCATTGAAAGCCGAAAAGAGAAGAAAGCTGACTCAGGGAAAGGTGTTGACAGGGAGACTTGTCTATGACTCGATCTTCAATTTATTTTTTACATATATATGAGAAGAGTGTCACAATTATTAATAAAACTGCTTTGATCATGTAGTGTAAATTCTGTCCCTCAACCCAAATCCACCTTCACACTGTAAGTAGTGCAATACTTGTTTCATTTCCGTGTTTAAACTTCTGAGCAGTGAGACACCCCTGTGAGCAGATACAACAGCCAAGGCAAGAATCTGTGTGTTCCTTGCTGTACCTTAGACATTTGTAAACTGGATTCTGATTGTCAGTTTTATGAGAGCAATAGCTTCCTTAAAGAGATAAGTCATATTTACCTAGTTTGTATTTTCCTACTTTAGTGACCTGAAGATGCCTGATAATTTAATTCAGAAGAATTTTGAAAGGTTGTCCTACTTCTTTTAGTTTTATAGCTTAGTATTAGTGACTTATTTCAAAAGACCCAAATCAAAAAGTTAGTTTGAAAGCATTTTTTAATAATTGTATTTATGCATTTCCTTGATTTAATATGATACATTTAATACTTAACAATTTATATGTAACTAAAACTTAAAGTCACTTGAAAAAATATATAGAAACCTATTTACAACTTGTTAAGGAGAATCAGACATAATGCAGAGTTAAGTAGTATTTGCTTAAAATTCAAGTTGTGACTAATGATCAAATACTAGGCTTGTACGAAATGCTTTAGAAAAACTTTGTAATGGTTTTGTGGGATTTTTCAATATAAACCTTCATCAGAAATATGCTACATTTGTCTCCCACTGACAACAGATGTTTTCCAAATAAACATATACTTGTGGAATGCCACATGGTGAATCATTGTATGTGAAATTCCACTCCTGTACAGTTACTCTGCGGCTAATGGTCATGCACTGCTTAATGCTGGTCCTGAATCATGTTCTCATGTTAGACCAACAGGTGTCCAATTGTCATTTTTTTCTGCAGTTTTTTTTCCACTTTTAAATTAAATGCATGTTGTGGAAAAACAGTCTTTTAAAATAAAATTTCAGATTCTATTTGAGAAGGTTCTGTAGATATTTCAGTCCATATAAAATAATACATCTTTACTAAACTTATATAAGGGGAGAGAAAGTTAAGAAGTTTTGGACATTACTAAAAATACAGTATTTCATTTCACTTTCAATGAATGTGAAGTTAATAAAACTAAATCTCATAATGCTCTTGCTTCCTAAGAGTGAGCAGTAATCATCAACTTTATAATACTCCAATATTCCGTTACAATAATTCAGAGCCCTGTGGCTTTTACAGACTGTTAATTATGTACTCTGCTTGGAAGTGTACATGAAAAGTAAGGAAAAGTTCCTCTTGTGATTAAACTAATGAGAGGAAATAAAATCAACAAAGCCTCCATTAAGTTCTACATTTTGATACCTTTTAAAAATTCCCCTCACAATTCTTTAAGGAGCCCCCCTTTTTATGGAACATGAGCCTAAAATTTATAGAAAGAAGAATTTTAAGTTAATAAAGTTCGTATTTATAAGTGCTGAAAAAATACAGAAACTTTCTGTTCCAAATGTGTTGCCTTTGTGTATTTTATAATACAGATACAACATTGTAAACATTTTCATTGTTTTATGATTTAGCCAGTGATTCCCCAAAGCAGTCTCTTAGTGTTTTAATATATTAATAACTGTTCTGTTGAAGATGATCATAGTGAATTTAAATCTTCACATGATCACCTATTTGAATAAGCAATCATATCCAAGGAAATTCTGTATTTCTGAGTATTTTTATAGTCATTTTGTTCTTGTGTGAATTTTAAAGCTATACCTATGTTAATCCTAATATTTTGAAATCATATAAAATATAAGAAAAATGTAATATTATATATTTACTTCTAATTTCAGATTCCTGGTCAAAATTACTGAATATCTTGAATGTAATTTAGCGAAAAGTTTAAGTAATGTGTAAATGTGACTAGGATATTGTGTTTTTCACAATTAAGAAATGTTATGTGGAAATAAATATTTATCCTAACTAATTTCCTTGCACATTTTAAATTGTGATACAAAGTGTCTTGTCTTTTTTCTTTGTTTTAATTAGTAAATCAGTGTAAAACATTTTGATTGTTTGAATATACTATTTAAATTTAGACACCCCCAAAGCTAAGAACTCTTGGTGATATAAACAATTTAAGAGTATGTTTCAAGAGTAAACAATTTGAACTTTATGAACAGAAGATTATGAGAACTATATAAGGATATATCTACTCATTTTTCCAGACATGGGTGCAGATGACATTGTTTCTTATGTTAGGAAAAACCTCCAAGGTCGTTAGTAGTATTCCTCATTATTAGAACTCTATTTAGACTTCTGTTTTTAACTTCCATGGGGAAAGCATTTCCTAAAATTTGTCTCCTCCCTGTTTCTTACAAAAGTCAGATGGGACCATTATTCTTTTGGAGCCATCTGGCAGTGTGTTGTGGAGATAATTGCATTCAGAATTCTATCTAACCTACTGCTTGGTATTTTTCTCTTGACTACTGAGTTTACTTTGTAATTGCTCCTGTTTCACAGCCTACAATATTGGGAAGGTTTTTCCTGTGTAATATAATATAGAAATATATAATCTGAATGTCTCCTTGGTATAGTTTAAACCCAGAGTTTGATAGAAACTCTCCACTAATGATCCAAAAGCAACTTGTATTTCAACATGATTCCTAGATCTTTTAGGATTCTTGACTTTTAAAAGTGTGACTTATTCTGTTTTCTTTTTTTTTTTTTTTTTTTTTTTTTTTTT
>NW_016817076.1:101533-153240 GCF_001698545.2 Rhinopithecus bieti | reverse complement strand
TTTTTTTTGAGACGGAGTCTCGCTGTGTCGCCCAGGCTGGGGTGCAGTGGCCGGATCTAGGCGCACTGCGAGCTCTGCCTGCCTGGTTTACGCCATTCTCCTGCCTCAGCCTCCGGAGTAGCTGGGACTACAGGCACCCGCCACCTCGCCCGGCTAGTTTTTTGTATTTTTTAGTAGAGACGGGGTTTCACCGTGTTCGCCAGGATGGTCTCGATCTCCTGACCTCGTGATCCGCCCATCTCGGCCTCCCAAAGTGCTGGGATTACAGGCTTGAGCCACCGCTCCTGGCCCCGACTTATTCTGTTTTCTATGGCACTAACCTACCTCTGTTTTGGCTTAACTTTAGCCTATTTGCTCCTGGGCACTTGTCTATTTTCCTATCATTGCAAGAGTGCGTTCTAATTTTTCTAATGTATTAGTATCTATCTCATATATTCACACAATGAAATGAAATGAAATGAGATTACAGCCATTTGAAAGTTTTATGAGAGTCATTTGGATAATATGATGGTTCTCTAAATGTCTATGTTGAGAGACTAATTATAGTTAGTCCCCTTGAAGAGGCCTAATAATCAAAGATTACTGGTAATACTTTTACTTTAGAGATCTCCTTTGATGTTCTCTGTGGAAAGCTGTGGCTAACTGATACAACTGTCACACCAATTCAGTTCCTGTTGGTGTACTGGATACTATCATTTCTGCTGGAACTTTGAAATAGGACTATGATCCTTGCTTCTAAGGGCAGGGTGGATACATAGCTATAAATAATGTGATATGTGCTGAGTTGGTCATATGAGTAAAGCCATTTTTGAATAGGGTAGAGTTTGAGGAAAACATTATAGAAGAGGTGGCACATGAATTAGAATGGAAATAGGGAAGGAAATATACTCCAGATGTTGAAGGAACCCCTGCCCACTAGGCCTCTGGTCTAATGAAGTATGACCAGAATGACTCCATCTTGAAGTGAAGAGCTAGAATACTCTTAAGGCACCTATAAGGTTAATGCTTATGGTCTGAAAACAGCCACTTTCCAAGCTGGCTACAACCTATTATTACAGAATACTTATGACCATACAGAGCATCTCCCACCATGCCTGCAGAATGTCCCAATGTCCTAAGAATTCAGCCCTCATTACTTAGAGATAACGTTAATGAGCAAGCTTAGGTTAAAAGATTAAGTGTCATGTAATATCAATCACACCGAAGGCCCCTGCCTTCAGTGAGCACGTAGGCATATTCCAAGTTTCATTGTAGCTCTTTGTAACTCCTTATAAAAGTAGAGGCGCTAACAAAGGACAGGGCATTCCTCCTTTTGCTTCCTGAGGATACCCCACACTGTAACGAAGCAGTTTCTGAAAAACTTGCTTCTTCCACTATGCTGTAGCTTTCCTTGAATTCTTTCCTTTGCAAGATCCAAGGACCCATTTTTGGGGTCTGGATCAGGACCCCTTTTCCAGCAACACCGGAACTGCAAAGATTCTCAAACCTATGTCAGTATTGAAATAAAGATGAAATTTAAAAGTAAAGCTATATGGCATAACTAGAGCCTGGCATATTTTATGTATGGCATATTTGGAACCCAGCAAACAGCCCAATATGGTGGAGTGTTAGAAGGGTAGTGAAGACTTGTAGGAAAAGATAGAAACACAAGTCAGAGACATTACAAATGATGTTAAATTCTATCCTAGAATAGTTGGAATTTTACCCATTAAGAGTTTTGAGTAATGAATTTTGAAATAATTAATAGAGCAGCACAGTAGAGAATATAGTGGAGAAACAGTGGAATCATCTCCTTAGGAATTTCCCTTCCAGGATGACTCTCAGATGACAAAACTAAGTTTTCATGAGTGATGTATAAATTTGTATTAGGGTAGAAATGAAACAGGCTCAAGTATACTCCTTAGGCACCTAACAAGTAACTCTAGACACAATAGCTTTATTGTAATTACTTTTATGTAGTGCATTCCCTTATATATGGAGATTATATATATATATATAGCACATATTTGTGTATATAGTTATATTTGAAAAAAAAAAAGTGTTCTGAAAAGCACAGTGTCCATAGCAAGCCTGAGACTGTTAAAGAAACCTAAGCATGGTACACAGTTCAGACAGTGACTGCTTCATAATAATCCAGAAACCACCTTCTCTATGCTCACCCTTGAATCCTACCCTACATACTCACCCTGGACTCAGCTTTCTGTCTGGATCCTCTTGCCTTCTGGTGTGTGTAGAGTTACATATTTTTTTCATGTGACTTCTTTTTTCCATTTATTTATAAGCCCCTTGAAGGTAGGGATGGTGTTTGGTGTTTTGTCCCTCTTTTGTAACTCTCCAGAGCCCAGATCTGTGCCCTGCTGTTTACCCAGCCAGCAAAGGCTCTTGATATAATAAGTGAAATATACCAGAAGATTCTGCTGCTCAGTTTATTAAGAGTGATTACAAATCCAAAAGGAATTGTCACTGCATGTCAGTATTGGAACACAGCAAATGCTTAATGAGTACCTTCAAGTGCCCAGCACCTGAGGACACAGAAGACTAAGGCGAGAATCTGTGTAATCTATGGAGCCATCAAGAAGAAGCAGCTAAATGGTTATGACTAGGAGGAGGGAAAAGGTGAAAGGAAGGTGTCAGGCATTGTATCTATGTAAATCTTCACAGCAATGCTACAGTTCTGTAAGGTAGGTCTTTTGTACTTTTACAAATTAAGACACTGGAGTTCAAAGAGGCTAAGTATTGTTCTTTAAATGTTTCCCACTAGTGAGTAGTGGTACTGAGACTCTAACCCAGGTCCATCTGACCTCAGCTGCAGTGCACTGTGTCTCCAGCAGGAGGTGAGATGTGACCGCTTTCCTCCTTATCAGGTTATTCATTCTGGCTCATGGAACCAGAATCAGGTTATGATGATTAATATTTCTGCTTAATGTGTTAGATTTTCTTTGCCACCAATCTTTCTGTTATTAACATTGGAAACCAAACTTACCCAGTGCAACACCTTTTTTGCTCATGAGTCACAAATATCAGGACTTTGGATAGAAGAAGCTTAAAAAATAAATAAGGGTTTTGATTGTTGGATGGTCACACTTCACTCCATAATCACCCATGCTTTTTAAATAATTGGAAGAGTTGGTTCAGATGAAAGGCTATATAGAATAAGAATTTATCGAGTTTGTTGAGGCTTAAAGCCTGCAAGCAACAACAAAAAAAAATGTTATTATCTCAAGTAAGGAAGTTATTAATTCAAATTCTTGGGTGTAAATGTTAATATTGTCACAGAAAGAAGACCGTGCAGAAAGATGATACATTTCTACAGAGCATAACATTGGTTCATTCATACCATGCTGTGAGCTTTCCTCATGGGATAGTGATGTTATAGTTTATTTATTTATTTATTTATTTATTTATTTATTTATTTATTTTGAGATGGAGTCTCACTCTGTCTCCCAGGCTGGAGTGCAATGGCATGATCTCAGCTAACTGCAACTTCTGCCTCCTGGGTTCAAATGATTCTCCTGTCTCAGACTCCCAAGTAGCTGGGATTACAGGAGCACACTGCCATGCCCGACTACTTTTTTGTATTTCAGTAGAGACAGGGTTTCACCATGTTGCCCAAGTTGCTCTCAAACTCCTGATATCAGGCAATCCACCCACCTCGGCCTCCCAAAGTGCTGTCACTACAGGCGTGAGCCACCACCGCGCCCAGCTGTGATGTTATACTTTATAACCCCCACTTGTCTGTCATTCTCAACCATCTGTATCCCTCAGACATCCTGAATACACACTCTAGGTCACTTAGGAAGTACACTAGAGGGTTCTTGGACACTGCTGAAATAACTGCCATAGAGTACACCAACAAAATCCTCTTACTTTATGGAAAAAAAGCCATGCTTGCGTTTTGGTATGTTTTCTATTTAGAGTTTATTGAATCGTAAATATTGTGCAAATCTAGTAGTCTTACAAATCAGTATTCTCACATCAACTTTGAGCAAAAGTAACAAATGCCAAGAA
Source organism: Rhinopithecus bieti (assembly GCF_001698545.2). NCBI lineage: Eukaryota > Metazoa > Chordata > Mammalia > Primates > Cercopithecidae > Rhinopithecus > Rhinopithecus bieti. The sequence goes on along the minus strand of NW_016817076.1, from coordinate 149,232 downwards.
GTGGAACTGGTAGCCTCAGTGACTACCTGCGAATAAGAAAAGAAACAAAATGTGCAGAATGACACAAAGCCCAATACGTTCATTAACTTTTATGGTAGTGGCTCTGAGTTATCAAGGATGCATTGAATTATGTTCTGTGCCTGATATTTAAGAAAGTATGAAGGTATGTAATCATATTTAGCAAAATTTCCAACAAAACATGTTACAAAATAATTCCTAGTAATTTTCTAAAAATCTTGATAGAAACTTAAAAAACAAACCCTGTACCCATAGAAGAGATGTAAGCCATTTCTCCCTTCTTTTCGGGTATGTGCCTCTGGGCCCTGGTGTACTCTCACAGGTTGTTTATGAAAGGAGTCTTAGCCATTCCTGTGTCTGCAGAGTCTGCAGCTGTGAATATCAAGACAAGTCTGCACATCTTAGTGATATGACTGGTTCCTGTATGGCCTTTTTTTTTTTTTTTTTTTTTTTTTTTTTTTTTTTTTTTTTTGCACTGGAGCTCCCTCGCTCTCGTGTCCGCCCGCATGGAGTGCAGTGGCTGGATCTCAGCTCACTGCAAGCTCCGCCTCCCGGGGTTTACACCATTCCCCTGCTCAGCCTCCCAAGTAGCTGGACTACAGGCCGCTCAGCGCCACTCACCCGCTAGCTTTTTGTACTTTTAGTAGAGACAGGTTCCCGGTTAGCCCGGATGGTCTTGATACTCATGCCTTGTGACATGCCTGTCTCCAGGCCTTCCCAAAGTGCTGGGATTACAGACTTGAGCCACCCGACCGCGCCCGGCCTCCTGTATGTTTTAAACTTATTCTCAGATTATCTCTAATTTATTTGTCCATTTTCTTCTTTTTCCATAAGCTAATTTAAAACTCTCATTGGAAAGGAAAACTTGTCCTATGAGGGTCAAATGAAAACTACTTTGACTTTACTCACATCATTACCTTTTGCAGCCTTCAATGCCTGAAAAATATGTGCTGGGATTACCTTGCTCCAGAGAAAATACTCATGCTTAGAAACTAAAGGAATATTAATCTATATCATTTTGATATTGTACAAATATTAAATAGTATCTGACTTAGATATTATGATTATAATATCTGACTTGTATATCTGATGTTGTACAATATCTGACATTGTGCAATGTCTGGCTTCAATTAAGATAAAAGGAGAATATCTATTTAATTTGCTTTTATGACTATTAATGCTGTCCAGGATGTGAACATATATTACTACTGCTTCTTGATATACAATTCTGCAAAGATTGGTCCAGCTACTCACAATGATTGAACTGTATTAAGAAGCAGAATTTTGACAAGAGCCCTACAGACTGGAAGGTCAGTTTGTGGTTCCAATGGAGGAGTGGGAGTTGAGATTTAATTAAGGTGAAGCTACTCAATGGCACACTCTGAAGCTGTAGTTGAAGATGGATTTCACAATCCACTGACCATGCCTATGCATGACTCATCAGTCTTATGTTGAATTGATAGATTTCTTTTTTCCATTTCTTCCATTTTTAGGTTTTTATGCTGTAGCTCACCCTGTCTGGGAAAACTTTGTCTAGCAAATGGTCTGAAGCTAAGTTTAAACTCATAAAGTCAAATTTTTTAAAATGAGACTGTTTTGCAAATAATTGAAAAAAAAAAGATGTTTTCTGTTATCTAGACATTGCTTTGCTAGGCCAAATTCAGCATTTAAAATTTATGCTTTCAGTTGGATGTGGTGGCTCATGCCTGTAATCTCAGCACTTTGGAAGGCCAAGGCAGGCAGATCACCTGAGGTCAAAAGTCAACATGGCAGCCTAGTCAACATGGCAAAAACTCGTCTCTACTAAAAATACAAAAATTAGCCAGGCGTGGTGGCATGCACCTGTAATCCCAGCTACTTGGGAGGCTGAGACAGAAGAATCATTTGAACCCAGGAGGTAGAGGTTGCAGTGAGCTGAGATCATGGCACTGCACTCCAGCCTGGGCAATAGAGCAAGACTCCATCTCAAAAAAAAAAAAAAAAAATTATGCTTTCATTTTTATAGTAATGTCAACCACAAATAATTAGTCAACCACTTAAGTAATTGACTACTTCTCCTGAGCCATAAGAACTGCCAGAATGATATTTCTGATCTTATTTGTTCTTATATGAGCCTCATCATAGCTCCCTGGTATAAAATTATAAATTGTGTATGATATAAATAACTAAAATGTTTGATTTCTCAAAAGCTATATGTGTTTATGATAAGAGAATTGCATATTATTAGGCAAAAACCTATGAACTATTTAGCTTAACACATTTTTATATATCTAATTTTTTACCAAAGCTGAACTATTTCCATGTTTATAAGGTAGTCTGGGATTACTAACAAAATAAACAAGAGTCTTTCTAGATAAATGTGTCCATATGCCGGTGTGGTTTAGGTCTGATTCAAGACACAAGTCATTACTTCTGAAAAAATGAAGGCACATTTATTAAATGACCAGGAGAAATTCCATAGTATGTAGAATGGGAATAATAATACATAACATTCTATTTTATGTTCCATTTTTTAAAATGAGTCCAAGGAAGTTAAAGTATTCTTTTAATGAAGACACCAAAAGAAATGAAATAAGAAAAATTGAGGCAAGGACTCCTTCAAGTTAAGATTTGCAATACAAATATTTTCATCTTTTAACAGGGCAAGCTGATGTGTTCACATCTCAGTTTCAAGCTGCCTCTTTCACTAGGAACATCAGTATGGTTTTTTTAAAGCACATTTACAATGCTTTCCCATCACCCTTGCTGTGTTTTTGTAGCACCTATAGCCATAACTGGCACCTGGGGGCCTGCATTGCTGGCAGTTTCCCTTACATTTCTTTGGAGTCTTTTCAACTGCTGTGGTTTTACTTAGAAGTCAGCGCTTTGCATATTTGATTTCCTGAGACTGTTTGAATAGTCTTTCTCAGAAAACTGTGCCAGTCTGGCTGTGAACAGATCTTCTCCGAGGGGAGCTGACAGTAGCCTGCTCGTGTTGGTATGCTTGGACTTGGGTTCCCAGCCATGCCCTGCTATCTTCTCTCCCTAATCCCTCTTACCCTGTCCCTGCCCTAGTGACATCACTGCCCACATCTTGCCATCCTTTTAAAGAAGAGAACAACATTTGAACCAGTCCAGTTAGAAAAAGATTAAAATCCTGCTCAGGGAATCTATGCAAAGCTTCCATAAAAACAATTCCTATTTGTTGTTTCAGCAGCTGATGCGGAAATGATTTTAAACAATAAAACCCGACCGGATAATTCAAACTTCTGTAAGGTAATAATCTGTTGTGAAGACAGAAGTCCCTACTTAAGATGATAGGTATGAAATTTGGGAACAAAGGTAACCTTAAGTTTCTTGATTTGAGTGTATATTTTTAAGATCATCATCTTGACAGTGCAGTTTTGAGATAATGAAAACAAAAATGACTTTTAATAAGCTTTAAATGGCATGGTGTTTTGAGGTGCTAAGGTAAAGAGAAACATTGTTTTATGAAGTGGCTCATGTGGGTGTATATATGTTGATGTGCTGTGCTGCTAGCGATTCCATGGTCTTCATCAGTATACCACTAGAGTGAGAAAGAAAAAAAGTTAGAATTAGGAAGTTAATTGTCTTCTTTAAAAAAAAAATACATAAATTCAAATGAGTTCTCACGAGCATACATGGTATAAAACAGAGTGTTTTAGTTCCTGAAGCAGTTTATAAACTGAAACAGGGTCAAAGAGGGTGTCTAATTTTCCCCCAGAGCTTTTCCAGGGCACATTGTTCTGTCCTGCAGAAGTCTCTGGTCCTCTTTTGCAGGTGCTGAGAGAACTCACTGTGAATTTGGCTTTATTGAATAGTGCTTTAAAGATATGTAAATTTTAATTAAAACACCCAATCCATTACCAAATTTGACTCAAAGGTCACTTAGAAATACACCATGCATGGGAAGGAATGCTTAGCCCATTAAACCCACTTGTTTTAATTAGAGTGTTGTATCAAGTATTAAATTTCTCTATACTCTAGTAGATAAACTGTATTAAAATAAATGATTTTTTAAAAGCAATGTTGCCTAATATATAGCACCAAGAAACTAGAAAAAATCTATTTCAATATTACATATGTATGTTTAATAGAAGTGAAGTCAAAAGTCAGATGTATTACTTGCAAACACTTAGATTTTAAACTGGTATTTTAAAAATCTGTATATTTGACATTTATGTAAAAGGAATTTATGATCTGGGGCAAAAATTTATCAATTCATACCTTATTAAATAATTGGGAAGTCATTACTGGGCAAACATAAATTACGGAGACATAAGTTAACTTAAAAAAAAAAAAGCTTAATTAAAGTAGCATGTGTCTTTCCTTTGAATAATAGAAAAATAAACTTCAAACTGTTATAAAACACTGACCCAAAAGATAGCCAGATTTTCTCAGTATCAAGTAACTGTCCCACTCCTATGCATTGGGCACCATTTGAACTGAGCACATAGCAAATCATGTGTGTTAGAGGACACATAAATACATATACATACATACATACAGAAAAATACATATCTTTTCCTTCATCTGAAAATCTCTAATGCAGAAAATGAATTTGACATAATACCCAGAAATATCCTCTGCATAGACAACAACAGCTCTAGCCATTTCTGACTTTATAAAACAATCCTAATTGTTTAATAAATAAACTGTGGTTATTTAACAAAAGATCACCTTGCAATTGCAAAAACTGAAGCATGCTGATTATTAAGATCCCACTGTTGTTTGAATGGCTAGTAATACGTACCAGACAGAAATGGATTTTCATATTTGAGCTGAGCTATTATCATGCTGGTTTCACTTTAGAATTACTCTGCCACACATTTACTGAATAAGTGATTACTTTTGAATCAAAACAGGGAGAGACTGAACAATCACATGAACAGGAGAGCAGTGTCTTGATACTCCCAGGATATGCAATATTGTGCTTCTTAACCACAAACTCACTAATATTATTGAACATTACTCTGTGCATGGCTCAAGGATACCACTCTTCTGACTTCACGTTGAAAAAAAAATTGTTTTAATGTTTTTATTCTGTCCTATCTCTGGCACTGCTAAGAGAATTGGCCCAGAAAGAGGAAACTATACCCCACCAGTAACTTCCCTCCCCTTGCACAAAGTTTTTCTATACCATTGCCTGGAAATCCACTCCAGCATCGACCAGGGCTTTGGAGATCTGAGCTGACTGCTGAAAGTGAACGTTATCTGCAGGGAGAGAAAGAAAACATAAAGTAGCTAATAGCCACTCCAGTTTTCTGGTACCAAGGGGTGGGAAAGGCACAAGAAGAAAGGGACCGTTTGAAGTTCTAGGACTCAGCATCCCATTTAGCCCAAGACAAGTGACTTGTGGAAAGCAACACTGTTTTATTGAAGTAAATGTAACAGTCTTGCCCCTCATGCTTTTGTTTTGTCAGTAGTGAAATTGCAAACCTGTCTGTGATACTAAAAAGTCTAATTAACTGAAACTCACCATCTGCTGTTCCATGAATAAGGAGGTACTCAACTTGTTTAAAATTTTCAGCTCTGCTCATGACTGTTGAATTCTGGAATTGGGAAAAAGAATGTCATTATTCAAAAAAGGATCTGCCATAAACTGATTTTTCACTTCAGTTTACAAAATAAAATGTTTTCAGCTGGGGCCCCCTTTGATACAAAATATAGCAAACCGATATTCAAGCAAATGCTGTCTCCATGCATGGCAGAATGCACAGCATGCCCTGTGCCTAGGAGACAGGACTGGAAGGGAGGATGCCACATCTTCCCTGAACATGCAGGAAGAGGGCACCTGCCACCCAGCCTGCATGCAAAACCCCTTGAGTCCCAGATCCCAGATTGGCTGTGTCCTATGCATTAGCACAGGGCAGAGTCTCATATTAGCAATGTATGTTCCATGGGCTTCTGCTGTAGTTCAGCCAAAAAGTGTATTGCCATGGCAACCATGTGTCACATGGTGCCATACATGCTACATTTCAAAGAGCCTGTACATAGCATTTGCAACTAAACATACTCTGCAATATGTCATGTGAACTTTGGTCCACATTGCTAAGCTCTGAATGAAAAGCAAATATTACCTCTTTGGGAACAGATGTTAAAAACCTAGGCAAATGTAACATATGGGAGGGGAAGAGGGTAAAAAAGATCAAAAATGGCCTTAGAAAATCAGTGGGTTGTTGTTATCTGCCTCATTCTGTGTATTAGCGGAGATACTATTAGATCAAGTCATACCCAAATTAGTCAAGGAAATAGGATTTAAAAAAATTGGGAACTCAGCTTTTTGAGACTGCTATGTGGCCTGAGCCAGGGCTCCTAGAATGAGGGTCAGGAGTTTTGAATGAAAAAGCCATTGAAAGCATCTAGAGCTGGTCATCCAATTTTGAGGATATTTACCAAAGTTGGGATGAAGGTAAAAATGCCACAAAATACTGTAGTGCCTTTGGGAGGGGGTAAGCTAGAGTCCACTTTGATGGTCCTGTTATGGATTGGGCAGGAAAGGGGCAGCAGCATTTCCATGGGTTTAAAAGCAGCCAGCTGGTCCTGCAGCACCTTGGTGAATCAAATTCAACTTTATGAAAGCCAAAGTTTATATTTCACAGATATCTCTGTAGCTCATATCAGCTTATATTTTTGATGGGAACTTTGGTGGCCTGGCAGGAAGGGAATGGGGCTAAAGTAACCGTGCTTGTATTCAAGTTCCAGTTTCAATATCAGTGAGCTATGCAACTGGAGATATGCTGTTCTTTGAGCTTTGATTTCTATAAAATTGGAATTGAGTAGTCCCCCCTTATTGACAGTTTTGCTTTCTATGGTTTCAGTTACCTGCAGTATAGTACAATAAGATATTTTGAGAGATAGAGACTGTGCTCAATTAACTTTTATTACAGTTTATCATTATAATTGTTCTATTTTATTATTAACTATTGTTAATCTCTTATGATGCCTAATTTATAAACTTTGTCATAGGTATGTATATATGTAGAGGAAAAAAAACCCATAATGTATAGAGGGCTCAGTACTATCCACAGTTTTGGCATCCATTGGGGGTCTTGGAATGTATTCACCTTAAATAAGGGTGGGCTCCTGTAACTCCTCTTACTCCATCACAATTATAGGAACCAGGAGGCATGGCAAAAGCATTTTTGGGGGGTTACATTTCTGATGCTGATGTGAGAATTCTTTAACAGTGTCTCTGGAAAAAAGACATTTTATCTATGACTTTCAGGACAGAGCCACCCAAAATGTTTCAGTTGACTGACTGTCCCAAGGTCATTCTGGCCTAGTAGGCTTAAAACAAATGCGCTTCCTCTTCTGTGCAGGCTAGTTCCCACTTGTTCTGACCATATTCCATTTCTCACCGAAATTGAGAATTTTACTCATGAACTCTCAGAATAAAAACTTGAGTGAGATTCCTTTTATTTTTGAGAAACTTTTTTGTCTGGTAAGATGTCTCAGATAAATACATCTAAATATAAATCCATCTGTCCATCCATCCCAACATCACCATTCATCCCTCCATTCATTTTTTCATCTAGTCAATCAACATTTACTTATTATGTACTCCACTAAATGATAAGATCCATAAGAAAAAAGATTTCTCTATATTGTGCATTACTCTTAACAACTAATAGAATGCTAAATATTTATCAATTAAATAGTAAATGAAATAAATTATCAAGCACTTGCAGTGTCCACTGCATTTGGTCCTAGTTTTGCAGAATCAAGTGTTATCAGCTGGGGTAGGCAGAATAAAATATGCTCATTCTGAAATGTATTGAGATATGTTTTGCCCACTTTCAATCCATACACCATGCCATTTATGATAATAGCAAACATTCAGTTGAGCATTTACTCTGTGCCTGTCGCTGTGTTAAGCATCACATATAAATAAGGGTTTATAAAAGCACTGTTATATCTAATCCTTGCAATATTCACTTAAAATAGGTCTAGACCAATTCTGCTTTCTAGATGGAGGCACCGAGACTCAGAAGGTGAGTAACCTGCACCAGGTCACAACTACAGCAAGTGTCAGAGCTGGACAAAGTCTGACAGCAAGTCCTTTTTACTTCCTACATTGCGCTGCGTCTCTACTAAAATTCCAAGCTGTTTATGATGTGATCTTCTGGCAAAGAAACAGTGTGAAATAAAATGTTAATTAACTGTCCTGGAATCTGAAGTGCACAATAATAGTGGGTATCCTCTGAGATCCTCCTAAGACCCCATGCCTTCTCAGATTGCACTAATCAGAAGAGAGATTGCTCTGCACAGCCCTGGGTGATTTGGGAGGCATATTCTGTGACTACGCAAGTGACGTATAGCCTAATGGGGCAATAGAACTCTGAGCAATTCTCTGTCCTTCAGAGAGGAATAGGTCAAAATAAATCTCCCTAAAAGACAGTTTTGTGCAGCATTCAAAGCTGGAGACAAGAAAGGCTGAGGCTTGAGTACTGACTGTGAACATTAGTCGCCTGAATTGCAGGTCCAGGTGCCCTCATGTGAGTCCTCTTTGGTGATCCTTTCTGTTAGCCATGCTCTCAGCCTGCACTGACTTCCTGCCTCCTTGTTTCTCTCCAAATTAAATTTAGCTCTTTGCTCGCGGAAGACAGTCAACTTTAACACTCAGACCTGACCCAAATATACAACTGTGCCACCTCACCTCACCTCCAAAAGCCTCATGGGTCTGCCTTGCTTGGCAGCTTGAAAAGCAAAAGCTGCTCCTACAACCTCCCCGAGCCATGAAACTGAGAAATGTCATTGAAACATAGAGTAATAGTTAGGAGACATATAAATACGCAGGACAGTTAGCAAGGAATGTGATAACTACTGGAGTTTGGACCAAAACAGTTTCTGGCTGCCTTTTTTTTTCTTAAATGGAGTGAATACAGGCTGAAAGAAGACAATTTTTATAAACAAGTAAAACCCTGAGCCTAAGATAAATGTTGTGATGTACACACTGTAGCTGTGATGAACTAGACATGGTGAGAAATGCAACATACTGAGAAAAAGACGAAAACTGTGATAAAAGTGTCATGATGCAAATTGTTTTACATTAACAATATTACACTACAAAGAAAGAAAGACAAATACTTTAATGCAGCAAGAGAAAAATAAAACAAAAGCTTCCCCTGCAACTGCAAGATAAGTGTGCCATTTCAAATGCGCACTTCCCCTGCTCACTGGGAGAAGCCTCCAGAGGGACCTCTCTGTGAGAGGGAGAGAGGCAGCCGAGAGACATACACCCACTTTAAGGCTCTGAGGCTACACAGAACATTTTTTCCCCCAGAAAAAGGCAGCTGTGTCACCTTGCCTCTGGAACCATTGATCATTCCCTACTCAACTGTGCACCCTGGCTTCTCAATTAACACCCTTTACAGTCCACTGTATGGCACACTTGAAGCTGTAAAGGTAACACACAAAGCCAGAAAAGGAAATACCGGCATGAATTTAAGGTATGATTAATGATTAGAAAAAAATTAATTGTGCTATTTTAACCTACCAAAAGAGGATAATCCCTCTTTGCCTATCCATGGAAACAGAAATAAAAAAGGAAATGGATGACTAAGTTAGAAGCCGAATAGTCTATCACCAACTACTAAAAAGGAAACTCAGAGTGATAAATGGGCAAGGATGCAATGGTGGTGCAGTTGGCACTCTCCTGAGGCTAGAAACTTCCGGAGAGCCCCGCTGCCAGCAACAGCCTGGCAAGGAGAAGTGGGAAGGATCGGTCCAGTGGCAGTGCCGACTCCACAGCATCTCTGAGGAGCTTTTCCTTCAGTCCCCAAGAAGAACCATCTGTAGCTGCTCGTTGGATCATGCTGGTTCTTCAGTTACCTTCCAACAAATAAATCTTTGTATTTTTGAATTAAAAGAGAGAGCTGATAAGAGGAGGAGAGTACTATGAGAAACAGAAGGTATAACAATTTTTAAACTACCCCTAGTGCCATCTAGGAACCATAAGGACATTTTGCTTCCTGGAGATAATAGTGGTGGCAGCTGCCATGTTTTGAAAGCTTCCTTCATGGCAGGCACAGGCATCTCATTTAATGATTTCAATAACCCTGTGAGGTAGGTCTGATTATCCCATTATCCAGATGAGGAAACTGAGATTCAGCAAGGTTAAGTAGCCTCCTCAAGCTCATACTGCTGGTAAGTGGTTGACACAGAAATTGAGGACATGTTGGCCTAATCCCAAAAGCCCATGTCCCTTACTGTCATATTCTACTGGCACTTGACATCACAACCAAACAACTCATCCCATTTATAAGATCTTATAGAAAGAGCACACAGTCATTTGGTCTAATGGACAGCAACCCAGCCCTTCAGTAAGATATGACCTTGAGTTTAGCGGCTTGCTCTGTGCATTCTCCTACTCGTAACCAAAGTTCCATAATTAATATTAAATTATGCCATTTGGGGAAGCACCATTAATACCACATCAGGGGCCACAGAAAATGTTTAAGAAAAGAATGAACTCAACTCACTAAATCAGATGTTTTACTTGTTTACATCTATCAAACAACTGTACTCATGGGATGCCAAGGAGAGAGCTCCCATCAACCCCAGACAGGGGGCTCTACCTCAGGCCTCACCAAGCAACACTGGCTTCTTTAAAGATCACACAGCAGTCAACATTTTATCAGCACTCAACAAACAAGTTAAGGTTTGGCTTAAATCTGAAGGTCTCTCTCCCTTTGGCATATTCTGGGATAATAGAACAAATGTCAAATCAGTACAAGATGGCATATTTACAAAATTGCACCCTGTTTTGCATAACCTAACGATGCAGCAGTTCTTAAGGATTGAACATTTCAAATCTGCTAGCAGAAGACTGCCAAATCTATGACTGTTTCATACACTTGCCAAAAGCCTATCAAATTTTGAGCAAAATGCAAAATAAATCTCCTCTACAAGTTAAATCAGTCCCTTCTGTGTGTTCCAGGCTGCCCTCTTCTCTTGGCAACAAGGCTCAGGACTTGGGTCCTATTTCTCTTGCCCTTGATCTGATACTTCTTTCTGTGTGTATTCATAAATCCATCCCCTCCCCAGGCTTATGTCCTGCCTTCTTGGCCAGCATTTGGCTTGCTCTTCTCAGAGCCCTTCTTCTGTTATCCCTCAGTTCATTGGACCTGCTTCACACATCGCCAGAAAACCACTCTTCCTGCTATTCATTTGTCTACTGTGCTGATCTGCCTCCCCCGAATATGTAACCTATTGAGAACATCATGCTCATCCTCCCCATCTTCTGAAATCTTTCTCTAATGATTCAGATTAGTGCTCTCTCTCCCTTTTCTAACCCTCAATATCAATATGTTGCATAACATCTTTGTGCCTCAGTTTCTGTGTCAGTAAAATAGAAACACAGTACTTATCTCGGAGGATCTGGAGGAGACTAAACCTGATAACCCATGTAAAGAGCTTACAATGATGACTTGCCATAGAAGCACTTAATAATGAATGAAAACATGAATGAAATAAGTGAAACTAGATCCCCTCTGGCTAGGGAGCGGAGAAGGGGAAACCCTAACTTCTCGGCCACTCCCCTTCCCCTTCCTATATGCTCCTAAGGTATAGAATTCCAGGGGCTTCATAGTCACAATTGGAAAACCACAAGTCTTTTTCATACATATCGGCTACTTTGTCATATTCAAATTCATCTTTTATTTCCTACTCTCTTTTATTTCGCTCCCAAAATACTGTTTTTTCTAACTGACAAGGAATAAACTTCTGAATGATTAAAACGCCAGGCACCTTGAATGGGTGAATGAAAGTCTACCACATGTTAACATTTTTTACAAGTTTGACTAAAAGACCTGTGACTGACCACATGAGAGACCATTCCTCCCTGTTAGGAGCCCACTCCGCAAGGTGTGGCTACAGCTGCTGTCTGCTGATTGACTGGTTGTGAGGGTTGCCTCTTTGGATCTGATTCCTTTGCTCAAATCTGTCACCATATCTGTCTGCTGTGGACTGAGACACATTGCAGAAAAGATGTTTCCATAGAGCTATACTGCCCTTTAGCTCAGATTTGTCACCCCTCCACTTTAGCTGCCCATTTAGAGCTTCTGGTATCAGTTCCTTGAGATAAGGGGGATGAACATCTCCTTTCCTCTTTGAGGTCTGGATATCGTTTGAAAGTGCTTCTCCCTTGCCTCTTGCCAGTAGGTGGATGATTATCTCCAAAAAGAGTCTTATGGAGTCACTGTTTGTGTCACTGCATTGGGTCTAAGCCTTAGTCTCAGGGTCCCCTAATCCACATGGCAGCTTTGAAAGAATCAGAAAGGGTGCTCCATCTGGTTTGACACAGCCCTGGAGGTGTGTGCCTTAGAAAATGGAGTGTGGTCTGGCTTTCAGCAGGGCACAGGCTGAACAACTGCACATGGCATCCCCGCCTGTTCCATTCATGTATGCAAATGGCTCTTCTAATTCCCTTTCCTCAATGGTGAGGACTTTGATTTCACGTGATGTGCTTCTCTTGGTGATGTGGATTTCTCTAAATTCTTCCAAATCCAGCCCAACAATCACCTAATAATAAATCCTTTTCTTATTTGAGTTTTGTTAAAAACTGCATTTTCTTCCGGAGGCTGTAATTCTGGCCACTGTATCAGTGGCTCTTTAGCTGAAAACATGGACAAAGATCAAGGCCTTACTTGTTACACACTTTGGTCATTCCTAATCCTTAGTGTACTGAAAAGAGTCACTGATCCAGACTAAATGTGAACCGCTTTAAAAATATTTCCTTCTGATCCACTGAAATGCACAGGGTGGTGAAATCCTCTAAGGAATTGTCTCCTTTGTCTTTTCAAAAAGGATGGGAGGAAGACAGAAAGGGAGAGAAGGAGAGAGAGGGAGAGAGAGAGAGAGAGTGAGCGAGAGAGAGAGGAGAAAGGAAAAACAACCTGGGAAAGAAAAGTAAAAGATGGGGTCCAGAGGGGCAGCTGGGGCCTTGGAGGAAAATAGAATCTTTGAATGTATTCCTGCCAGAGACAAAAGCACAGGCTCATTTAAAAAACAAAGGAGGGCAGCTTTATTCTAAAGCCTGCTGTGCACCAAAAATAGGCACTTAGATTCAGTTCTCCACATAGATTCAGTTCTCCACATTTCGGAGGAAGCAACTTACCACGGTGGAGACAATTCAGTTAGTGCATTTGCCTCACTTGTATCCTGCCCACCTTAACTATCGCCCTCCCAAATAATTCCTCTTAGTAACACATTGGGAACCTTTAGCTCCCTGGTACTGGCAGTTTTAATGTGTCCATTGCCAGCAATGAATTTTGTGCCAAGAAAACCCGACTCCTGGCGTGGAAGGATTAAACAGTCCTCGGGTGCCATCTGTGCAGTGAAGTGAAAGAGTGACTTTGTGCACCCAGTGTGCGTGTGTTGCCATTGGCAGGAGGAAGTGACTTCTATTTACATAACTACCTCATGCAGCGAACACCTAAAGGGGGAGATGGAAATGGCCACCGCAGTGGGGGGTAGAGCTGGAGAAGAGGGGGATCTATGTGGGAACGAGGAGTCTATAGGAAAGACTGGAAATTTATGCAGGTTGAAATGGCAGACAACAACTAATTATCCTATCTCATTATATAGGGAGGGCTGGTTGAAGGGGAAATACCCCATTGGCTGATGTTCTTTGAGGAAGTAGGGTAGGTGCCATGAACCTCCTTAGATGTGAGGGTTAGGGCTTGATCTTGTGCTTCCAGCCTCCACATTTTAGAATATAACTTTTTAAAAGAACGTTTTGGATTCATCATCCACCATGTTCAAGTGAGGGGTTGGGATCCTAGGCAGTTTCACCTCTAATGTTTCAGGAACTTTCAGTATTTTCAAGGAGAAAACTCTTTGACAATCAAATTTAAGTAGTCTGGTTGGGTCGTTAACAAGAAAATTTGAACTGGAAAATGAAAGCCGCAATGAAGAAATTCTTGTATAACAATGTTTCCCTTCAAAAAGTGTTTAAGTTAAATCAGGAAAGGTTTGAGGGTTTATACTCCCTAAAGGGGAAAGCAAAGAATACAATGTTGAATAGCTTGCACACCTGGACGAGCTAATAGTACTGAAGAGGGGAAAATGCAGTACAACATACCTATCAGTTCAAGGTGGAATAAAATTGAGGATTCAGAGATATACAAGGAAACTATCAAAAGGGGATTCAAAAGTCGATGCTACTCCATTGAGAGGGCTGTATAAGTTTCTGTGTGGGTGGAGATGGAGAGGAAATGACACTCCAGGTGGAAGGAGCAGAGGGCAAAGGCACAAAAGGGAAAGCCACAGAAACATTCAGAGAACAGCAAGCATTCCAGACAAAGTGGGCTACCGTAGGAAGGGTGCCGAACACCTGGTAAAGAGTGAGGACTGGGCTTAGTTGAGTACACAAGAAGGAACCATGAACATGTTGTGGGTGGGAGTCAATCTCCCAGCTCTGTGCGCAATAGACTGCAGTGTGAGAAGACAGGATAAGGGGAGACAAATCGGGTTATTGTTATAAAAGGAGATAGGTTATATGACAATAGCAATGTGGTTACAAAGAAGGAAATGAGTGTCTAAAGCAGCTTATGGGGGGTGGAGGAGAAAGAATGGGAAGAATTGAGCCCTAAGTATTAAATGCGACCCTTAGCAGAAATGGGGACAATGTAATTATGGGACTTTTTTGTAGGGGTAGATGATCTGTGCATCTCACTTTGCAGATTGTTACTTTTCTGTCTTAACTGATAAACAGACAGGAAAACTGTCATATAGCCACTAACACAAAAACATTGCTATCACAGCTCCCTGCACACACACACACACACACACACACACACACACCCCTTACTCGTTAAGCTGAAAGTAATTGGTAAAACTAAATTGTCTATACTCGTCTTGCAGAACTAGAAACTTTTGAGTTTTACTGTGTTTTGATCAGATGACTTCAGCATCCATAGTAATAGTGATGACATCTTACAAAAACATACGGATATTGCTCAGAGCAATGTATTAATATGAAGTCATGACACAGATGAGAAGAAATTGTGTTCTTAAGTTATTCTTACTGTTTTTCTTTCTCTTTAATTCACTGTCTTGGGAAACATTGTGAACATTCTTTGGAAAATGTAAACATCATAGATGATTTACCTTGTCAGCTGTAAGTTTCAGGGTTTTAAAACAATTTTTTTCCAACCTAACATGACAAACAGAATCAGCAAAGTTTTGGAATGATCAAAGTGCCAGAAGGGTCCCTAGTACTTATGCTGGCACTTCCAGCTGCATCAATGTGGCACCAAAGACAATGCTCTGGCTTTACCGTGGCATCCACACTAGCACATGGGGGCTGTCAATGATAGTTGCACCCACACCATATTTTAAATGCTATAGCCCATCTGCAGAGCAACCTGCCCACTGGTTCTCCCATCAGGCAACCAGCCTGTTGGATGCTATTCAGTGATTTAGGTTTAGGGCTTTTTAAGGGTACTGCCCAACTGTACCTACCTCTCACCTGCTTTACTTAAATCTTGTGTGAACAAAACCGTACATAATTGGCTATGAGTAAGAAAATTATAGTCTCATATATACATCTTATGATAATACTGTAAGAAATTTCAATATATAGCTAAAGGTTTAGAGAGTCTTCTGGGCTCTAAAGGAATACGTTGAATTTCTAATAGGTTTTCTAAACTGGAATTTTATAATTAAAGTAATTATCTGATGTTGCTTTGTATTTCTAAATGAATGCATATTGTGACCTATATAGCATATGATAAAGACTGTAATTATGCAGAATATAGTAGGGGAAGTTATTGGAGTATCTCTAAACCACCTGTGTTATTTCTTTTTAACAAGAATTTTGTTGGAAATAAAAATATATATTTTCTAGAATAGATATACTTAAGAAGGTTCTTAAACCACTTATAAATAGGTTATAAAATAGGCATAGGTCCTCATCTCTTACCCTGTAATGGTCAAGGTTGTCTTCTGGAGTTGGGAGACCCATGTAACGTTCTGTGTACACTGAATCTGTGAAAGAAAAAAAAGTTTAATTCATACAATAACAACTTTTCTTGCTTTTAATGGGCCACTTCAGTGTTTCCGTATGTCTTCACTCATGTATAGGAATATAGAGTTACTCTCAGAAGTATCTCTGTGTGGTTATGAAGAAGGAAAAGGGTGGCTAAAGCAGCTTATGGGAGGTAATTTTTTACTTGCCTTGTTCATATAGCCAGAGATTCTAATTCCCAGCTCCCTGTATACTCATACCTTTCCACACTGAGCCCTAACCCATTCTCACTTTCCCCTTACAGTGGGGCAACGGGAGATCAAACCAGATGATCTAAAATCCAATCAATAATCCACCTACAGGAAAGTCAAATGTGAAGTGCTAAGGGGTAAGGGATCTTAACATTATCATATGACCCTCTCAAGGAATTTTAGTTAGGAAGTCACTTAATGCCTCAATTGTGTTGAAATTTTTTGGTTATAATACAAGTATGTGCCCTGATTTATGATCATCTATTTCCTTTTGGAGACCCCTAACAATGTTCAATTACTAGTTGCTGATGTAAATCATATTTTATTTTGGGGGTCAGGCTACAATTCACTATAATAAAAAGAAATAATTCAGTTATCATTTATTTGCTATGTATCCCCACATTGGCTCAGCTACTCCATCATAATGCAAGTTAAACATTTGTTTTCTCTCATTTTGTGGTGAAGCCTCAATTTTTGTGGTATAACAGTTGAGCATTGTGAAACAGATTACATTAATATCTGTCTGCTGAAATGACATAAGCTCTTTTATCTATAAATATGGTTGAAAAACAGGTTGCATAATTGGTTTGGTTATTTTGGATAGTTAAACATATTTTGCCTGATTTAAAAAAAATTAAATGATACATTATATATATTTGGCCTAAAATATCAGTAAAAAAAAAATTTATTGAGGCCAAATTGCAATAAACTTTAAAAACCTGACATAACTGCTTTGAAAACTGCCTCCTTAAGTGACCAGATTACAGCTAAAAAGTCTAAGAATTTTATCTTGCCATTGTGCTGTATAGATTAATGGCTTGAATTTCACTATAATTTACAAGCATTTCAAAGCCAATTTCATTAATTTTAAAATAGGTATATTATCTAAATTCAACATTCTAACACTTTTGAATGACTGGTATTGTAGATTAGAAACTACACTAATGAGTGTTAGTTGCTCCATATGTATACTTTATGCCATTTCTCTGAAAGTCAAAATATTTTCCTCCAAAATTACTAACAGTGATATTTTATCATTTTGATTAACATGAAAACCGACTATATGTAATTTTATATACTTAAAGGACACTAATATAAAAATAGAATATTTTAAAAGATACTTTAAAATATAAGATCTTCATAAAATGCTTGTATCTCTTTTTAACTTTAGATTTAATATTAATTATCTCAGCTGTATGTTAGAGGGGAAAATGACCTTTAAGGGCAAAATCACATTTTCCTCATAGGTAGCTGCCAAGACTTTAATTCTGCGTTGCATAGAACACCATTACTCCTTTCTTATTTATGCTGTGTAACCAGCTTACGTGTATAAGAAGATCTGAAATTTTTAAAATAACATTTAAAAAATACTGCACAATGCAATTGTAAACTTTTAAAAAATATGCCTTAAAGCACCATTTACATATTCCTTTTGTCCCATCTTTGAATAAAATTGTTTAAATTTACACATATATAAGAACTCTAGACAATTCCTATGTATTATGTTGGTCTATATACATTAAATGAAGTTTTCTTCTCATTTCATATGTTTAAACTTACAAAGATTTACTCCATTATTTTATTGACCACTAGAGGTCTCCAAAAACAAGCCATCCAACAGAACAATTAATATCAAGCAGAGAAATATTATGAAAACAAATTCATTGTGTGTAGATAAAATTACAACTATGCCCTCCAATCTTCTTAACAGAAAGATAGAAATGTATTTCTACATTGGTTTATCTTGACTGGGAGAGACTTTAAGAGTCTTTTCCTCTGGGTACTACCATATTTCTGGATATAAAATATTTAATGAGCTATTCATCATCAACCATTCTTTTCTTACACTAGACAGAAGACTTGGGGTCAGAAGAGGTGTAGGAAAATCATTCGTCTCCTTACCACCCCTGACTCTTCCCTCCTCCCTCATCTTCCATCGCTTACTCCCTCCCCTTTGAGAATTGCACTCTTAGAGGTGTATGATGCCTTGCAAAATAATAGTCTCTCAATGACGAAGAGCATATTCTAGAGTAGCTTTCACCTATTAAGAGATAGTGAAAAAAAGAAACCAACCCTCCGATAGGTATTTCCACTGTTTCTCCTCTCCTCTTCCCATCCAAAGCCCTACTTATATTTGACATTTAATTGAAGGGAAAGAGATACACACTTCTCTCACTCTGCTAATATGTGAAACCCAGGAATCAAATTAGAGTAAAGATAAGGAACGATTTATATGTAGAAATGTAGCATTGGGGCTGTTTTGAAATTTGGAAAACAGAATTTGTTGATAAAAAACCAAATGTGTAATAAAATATACCACCCAGCTTTGCACAATAGCAGAATAAATGAGATCATCTTATTATAGGTATCCAAAAAGAACCTCTAAGATGAATCAGTCTATTATTCGCTGTAAAAACACTGAAACTCAGAAAGGAATGGCTTTGTTACTGGCATTTTGAGGTCAACACTCCGTATCTCTTTGTACCTGGCAGCAATTACATACCATAGTACTCCCACCGGGATACAGGCGCCACGGCTATTCCACACTTGAACACGCCGCTTCCCGATCCCAGGACCATTGAGGTTACGTACCCTCCATATGACTAAGGAATGGAAACAGTTATTTTTATGGAGGTAAAAGAATAAGGACATATGGTAAGCGAATCGCAGTTTCCACATTTCTCACATCTTTATATACTGTGCCTCTTTAGAGATAAAAAGCATGGTATAGGAGGCTTAAATTGGCCTTAATTGGACAGTATCTTTAAAGACTACACTTTCAGAGCCCTGATCCCTTTCTTGGTAGGTATACGGGGGAAAATATGGAAAATTTGCTGACCCTAGTGACTGGGTGGTACCAATTATAGAATATTTAAAAACAATAACATGAAATCTTTACTGACTGATGCAGAAGAAAAAGTCTCCTTCCTTCTTTCCCTTCCCTCTTCCCTCTCTTTCACTCCTTCCTTCTTGCTCTTTCTACCTCACCTCCCTCGCTCATCATAATAAACAAAGGTGTAAGCCTGACTCAGTGGAGATTCTGCAGGGTTACTGCCCAGAGACCTAAGATTTGATAGATGTGGTTTTCACCTCCAAATCTGTATATACGAAAGATAAATTAACCTACTCTGAGTGATATTCACCAACGAATGCATACAGATTCATCAGTCAACTACTCACCCAGCCCCAAATTGCAATTCGTTTGTTGTCCACAAATCCCATTTTTGAAAATTGTCTAAAACACATGGAAAAAGTCCACAGATCAGTACTGCATTGTGTATAGAAAACTTAGATAAGGCACAAATGTGAAACCCTGCCATTTGTTCTCTGCTTCATTCTATTTGAGACTAAAAATTGCTGCCAATAATCAAATAAACACCTGAGATAAATATCTATCATTTTAACCTAAGATCCAGATGAATATGGTTTACTTTCGTTGTTCATAAAAATTGTGTGTGTGTGTGTGTGTGTATGTATGTGTGTGTGTGTGTACGATTCACAGAAAACAAATCCTGGCAGTTTTTTTCACAGCTTTATACAAAAATTTGCAGCCCAGATGCACTTTTCTTTACATAATTGAATTTAAATCTCTCCAGATGTTTTTCAGTTTGGGAGAGTCTGCCCCTGCAATGGAGAAAGATAAGGGCACGAAAAACTTCTGAGTAGGGCTTAGAAATGTCTCTGGGCCCCCTACCTGAGAACTTAAACACCATTCTCTAAGTAAATCCCTTCTTATGCTGGGTGTTGATTAGTTAGCTAGGCACCACGCACTCAATAGAAATAAATTTTTCCTTGATGGATTAAGAAGTCTTCTTTGCCACTAAACTGTGTTCAGAATTGGAATCCAGATAAAGAAATAAGAAAAATGTTTTATGCACCTATTTCTTAATATTAGCCTGACATCAAAAGAAATTTTTTTTTTACTTGAAAATACCTGATAAATGAAACTTAAATTTTTTGCATTGTGGACGGTTGCAGACCTTTGCATTAACCTATCTTGATTTTAAGAGTCTTTGTGTTTTCACGTAATGATATATGTCCTAGATTGCCCTAAGTTAAGCAGTGTTAGAAAAAAATTAAAACCATTTTCAACTCATCTTTTCCATGTAAACTTTGTAAAATTGAAGGAGGCAGACATACAGCAATGTGCACCAGATCATTCGTGTATAAATTGATCAATCTTTACAAAGTGAATGTATCCTTGAAATCATGGCCTGTGCATGTTATCAGAAGCCTCTAAGGCATTTCCCTCTTTGCAAAGGGACAAAAGGAAACGTTTTTCTTTTATTGAATTCCATAAAAATTTCACTGAACTTTTTTGCCTGGTTTTTATCTTTACATAAATTGGATCTTGTAGAATGTACACTTTTGTGTCCGGCTTCTTTCATTCAACAGCATATGCGATTCATCCATGTTGTTATGCTTAGCTCTTTGTAGTTGCTGCAATAGTGTGTTCCACTGTATAAACACACTATTTCTCATTACTTATTTAACTGGGGTTGTATATAGTAGATCCTCAATTTTGTAATTTTAGGGCTTTCGTTAGTCAGATTTGAGAGGCCCTGGAAACTATGCCCTCTCTCACAGAGGAGCAATCTGGATAGATACAAGTTTATTTTTAAAATATCAAAGCCTCACTCTTGAACAAACATATCCTGTTTATTCTAAATCTCTATTTTTTAATTGTTAAGGAAAATAACTAATCATTAACTTTAGTAAAAGAGAATTTCTTTCA
The DNA here is from genome assembly GCF_001698545.2 of Rhinopithecus bieti. NCBI lineage: Eukaryota > Metazoa > Chordata > Mammalia > Primates > Cercopithecidae > Rhinopithecus > Rhinopithecus bieti. The sequence continues at coordinate 128,255 of NW_016817076.1, read as the reverse complement.
CTCAGGAATCCCTAATAAATTGTCGTCATCTCCTCTCTCCATCTACTTAATCATTCATGGATCCTTCTGCATTTCCTAGTCTATGATTTCATAACATCATTTTCAACCACCCTCCCAATTATGTTTCCCCAGACATCCATGCTGTTGGTTATAGAAACTCAAAGTTACATTTCCCACATACCAGTTGAATGTAATTAAATATAAGAGTTGGAATGAGACTGACTTCAAATCCTGATTCACCTTAGCAAGGTACCAAACCTAACCGTCTCCATTTATTTAATGAAAATATGGGGGTAAGAAAACCCACCTCTCAGGGCTTCAGCGACAATGCCTGCAGGTAAAGCACTTCCCATGTAACATGCATATTATGAGTAACCATCATTCATTGTTAACATCTCTTGAGCCAGATCACATCTGTTTATAGTCCCATAAGTGAAGAGCACAAGAATGAGATGTGGTTCATACTTATCAGAGCCCTTATACATATGACTGATGATGGCTGTGCTCCACAATTTTCCCAAAATAGCAGAGCCTCCCTCATCCGGACTGTAGGAGCTTCTCCTAGGACCTCATAGTTGTCACTGCCTGTGATGTAAATGTACACTGTAGTCCTCTCTTTATTCTTGACTGTGAAGGAATGGGCTTGGCTTATTTAGTCAGATGTTTACTAGGGTACATTTATCCCTCAGTTTGTCCCCGAGTCTGATGAATTTTGAGTTTCTGTTCTTAGAAGGTGGTAGGACATATGCCAACTCCCTTTCTAGAGTCTCATACAGAGATGAATTTAGGAAATGCTTTTTTTTTTTTAACTTCATATAAATCTATAATGTAATATATTTTTATCTAAACATAACATCTTCACTAAAACCTACCGTAAAGATAAAAGATTACAAATTCATCCCAGAACACTTTAAATTATTTACACTTTACAGCTTTAAAATGTAAATTTTAAAGGGCAAAAAAAATCAGATGACCTTTGACTTCATCTCCTAGTCACTCACCTGGCTGCTTCAATTTGATCTTCAACTTCAAATGTTCCCAGTCTTCTGTTGATTGCATGCATGATCTTATCTCCTTGGTAACCACTTCCTCTGCCATCAAAGCTAGCTACTATAATGTTTTCTGTGCTTGCAAGGTAAGTGGCCCAGTTGAGTCTGAAGACAGCATCTGCTTTTTGACTACACGGGCCTGCATACCTATGAAAAATACCAAATTGTTAGCTTTCATGGTTTTCCTGAATCAAATGAGGAATGCTTACATTTCTCTTCCCCGTGAACAAGACGTGTGCATCCTTCCCAATCATGAGCCTGAAACTGTGCCAGCCTATGGGGTGTCCAGAATGAGTCCTCTAAAACTTAGCAATACAACTACCACGGTTGTGTATTTCCTTCAAAGATACTTGTCAGTTTTGTCTTTGAAGATAGTTATCAAACACAGACCTCATAGGCCAACATTTAAAAAGTATTAACATAATCTTGGAAATTAAAGAAATAATTTCTCTAATAGTTAAGAAAGGGGAGTTGTGTTATAAAAAAAAAATGATGATGACAACAATAAATACAGCTTTGGATATCTTTCCATCTCAGCTTACAAATACTCCTGGACTACAAGTTTATTTCCTTCTTTTAGGACTTGACTTCTGCATCATATACTTTGCATTTCCCATAGCACCCGGCACAGTCTTGCTCACAATGACTGTAAATCATTGTGGAATGGATTGCAGTAAGAATGAATGATGATATTTAAAACTTCAGAGGAAGAAACAGGTTGCATTGGAAAACGGGCATGTCATTGGGCATTCTATTTACTAGCAAGTTTAACTCCCTTGTATCTGCAATCTTCACAGGCTACAACTATCCTACACAGAGCTGTGTGCACAATCTCTGTAAAGTTCTGTAAAGTGCTCTCTTTTCTGCTTGTTAATCAAGAGGAGCTCCTTATAGCTCATTTCAATTCATTTAAATATGTCATCTTTGCACCATCTACAGGACTCCTGGACATGGATACTCTCCAATAACTTATTCCCTCCCCAGCCCATCTCTCCACTCATCTGCTCACTGTCCCCCACACAGGATAGGACAAGTCCTGCTTACATGCCTTTGCTAATGTTTTCCTTCTACTTAGGGATGTCAGTCAAAAGAACTTTAAACAAAATACTATAACATTCTAACTTTAAACAGGAAAATGCATTCATGCATTTCTTGAACAAGCAAACATTTTTTCACAACATGTGAAATGTCTTTCTCCTCTCAATTATATTAAATTTGGTAGATTAAGAGTTTGCCTTAATATTAGGTATATATCAAGTTCCCTAACCCCAAGATTAAACAAGATTATTTTTAAAGTAGAAAAAAATATATAGACCTTAAAAGAGGAAAAGGAAAATAACTGAAAAGAAATATGTATTAAATTTAGCATTTTTTAAAACCTTTTCTAATGGAGATCAAATCATTACTTACTAGGAAGTCAAAGAAGATAAAAATATCACTCTAAAGGATGCTTTTTTAGCATTGGAGCCGAAGCCTAAAACAAATTAGTGTCACGAATGAACTGACTTCATTTGCTACAATTATTTTACTTGAAAAGAAATCAGATAGTGCATCTGGAATTTTAAAATACCTGTCTTTTCCTTTCTTTATGTTTGGTTTTCATGAAACTGTGAATATAGTGCATCAAAGCTGAGCTGTGTCTGATACTAGTATCTGTGTCCTCCCTTCCTCTCCCCACTTTTTTTTTCTTGCTAGTAACAACAGAGACATTATGTCCCTGAGCTTCAATGTCTTTTCCGTATAATGGAACAACAGAACTTACTACATGGGCTTGCTGTGTGAATAAAGCAAATGATGCCAAGCACCTGGCATTCAGCAGGTCCCTGCACAAGTGTTGTTTCATTTTGTTTTTGATATAGGAAATGATGCAAGCCAGGACAGGAAGAGTCTGACATTATGGCATCATGGGTGACCGTAGGGCAATTTTAGAAAAATTAAAGTAGGGTGTATTCCTAATGACTATAAAAAATATTTTACAAAGCTGTCGTACTTGGAATTCATATGAGTTCATATTCACTGTTCAAAGACTTTTGACTTCATAACTTTCTCAAAGACTTGAAGTTTTTATAATGAATATTCTCCTCTATCACTTCTCTTCACCAAAGAAAAGGAATAGAAAATAGCCGGCAGTAATACTTCAGGAACTAAAGGAAGAGAAACATGAGGCAGCCAGTGGGAGCTAGGGTAAGGGAACTGTAAAGACTGTTAATGCCCATCTCTTACTTGTTAAAATGTCCAGGAGGTTAAGGATGAAAATGCAGACTTAAGAAATCCTTTGAAATTCCCTTGGAGTTCAGAGAAGCAAAACAAAAGAAAATCTATATGCCATTATGACAGAAAAGGACTATCTCTCTTCTGTATTAAGAAGATGTGAGAAAACACAGGTTGAGTTTTGTGGCTGTACAATGAAAGGAGGAAATAGTAAACAGTGATTCAGGAAGAGGGAAAGGATGCATTTGGCTCCATTTTTCAGTAAGCTGCTCTGAGAAAAATATATATGACTGAATATTTCTAAGTTGCTCCCTTCTCTTGAATACTTACACATCTAATAGTAGAGGATATTTCTTGGATTTATCAAAATGGGGAGGCAAGATCATCTGATACCAAAATTCTAAACAAACAGAAAGATTAATTAGTGAGGTAAGAAAAATTATTAGTACAAGATTTTGTTCCTCATCTCCCTCAGTAGCAAGTCATTTCTAGAGTTTAACAATTTGTTAAATGAGAGTAGAAAAGAAAATGAACTGCTTGGATTCAGCACATTTTAAGCTATTACAACATTTTCTTTCAGGTTAAAATACTAGTTAATGTTAAAACATAAAATTGTTTCTAATGTATCTATTAAACACATTGGTGCCTAGTAAAATAAAAGTGCATCTTAGAATTTCTAATGTTTTGTTTTTATGATTCTGTTCTTTGGCATCCGATCTACTGATCTAGTTTGTTTATGGCTTATGTTCTAAGTTTTCCTCCAAAATGTTTTCCTCTTCTTGAATTTCCTTGAAGCTGTTTAGGATTTTTAGTTGGCCCCAACTCTATTTTAGAATTCTGATTTAATAACATTTTTGTAATTCTTATTGCCATCCCAGACCGCAAATCTGAGTTCCCATTTTCAGCTCTGCGTTTCACAGAATGAGATCGGGTTTATATGGAGCAAACTGTTGCGTACATTCTGTATGATCTCCCACGGGTCTGTTTCATTCTCTGTGCTTGATTTAACATCAGTTTAATAAAATTTGTCCCTAAATAATGAGTCAGTTTCCTTTGCTCCCAAATAAAAGATGAGTTATAAAAGTGTTTTTCCACATTTAAATAAAATTATTCCAGATTCAGGAGATTTAAACTGTAGGCAAAAAATTCTTATCTCTAGAGCTATTTTATCTAACATTTATCTTCCTTTTGTTTATGTTTGTTACAATTATTTTACTTGAAAAGAAAAAAAGATTTGGGAGTAAAATATATAGATAGATTTATCTTCAATTTATATTTTGCTGACTATTGTCATGCCTTCTGATTAAATGTGCTTATAAGAGCAAAATTTAAGTCTCTATTATAATTTCAGTAGAACACCAAACTATCAGTTGACCATGATACTTTTAATGAATATGCAAAACCCATCATTTGATCTCTGCTTTGTTTGAACTGGCATTAGTTGATGGGAAGGTGTTTTAGTCCCACTTTTTTGGAGATGTACAGTCTTTAGTTTCGGGAGGTTCTTTCTATTCACAGAGTCACGCCTTCCCAGCTCCCTCCTCCCTGACCTACCTTTCATCCTTCCTTTCTGTACTTTGAATGGCTATAACCACCTCCCAATGGGACATCCCCATCCCCACAGCTCCATCTTACCTCCTGTCTCAAGTCATCCGTCTGCTAATGTGGCTTCCCTGACCTAAAAACCTGCAGGGGTTCCCCAGTGTTCATGACTGAAATAGAATGTCACATCTCAGTATTCAGTGCCTTCTGTACCAGGCTGTCAATGTTAGCTCTGGAAAACTCTAAGCTCTTGCCCCTCACATGTGGCTCAAGGGTCAGTAGCACTAGCATCACCTAGAAGCTTATTACAAATGCAGAATCCTGGACCTTCCTTGACCTGCTGGGTCAGAATGTCCTTGTTAACAAGGTCCCAGGTGACTCACATGCACATTCAGTTTGAGTAGCACTGCTCTAAACTGTTCTTCATGAGGATGCTATACTTTCCTGTGCTTTTCCTGATATTTAAAATTAGATGTGTTGAATCTTTTCTATTATCCTAAATTTTTTTAAAGCCTAAAACGAATCAATCCTAGTATAACAGATTCCTCCTTCCCGTATAAGCTGTTAGCCTTGAGTGGAAAAAATAAAGAAAAACAAACAATAAATAACTAGATTTTCTACTCAAAGAACCTCATTGTTCTTACTGGTCTCTGAATGTACTCCATGATTACACAACCAGGCTGGGGACCACACTATGGGAGGTCAGGAGGGTTTGGAAAAATTCAAAATTTCTCTTCTGAGACTGAAGTTTCAATATTTTATAGCCAACATGACAACATGAATTATTTTATACAACCATCTCAGATATCCTTGATCTCTTTGGGTTAAAGGTGAAATACGTTAGGATGTCATTAAGTTAAACATACAATTACTACTAGTAGAATAATAGAGTCGCTAATGGAATAAAAGTGAACTAACGATAGAGCACGTTCTCCAAATCATTTCCCTTTTGACAGAATAAGTTTTATGTAGAATGGTATTGTATTTTAAGACAAAAGGATGTAAAACTAGTATTTCTTTTGACAAGACATTTCACGGAGAAATAACCTTCTAAACTAGATTTATATATAACATAAAATACATATTTTCAGATCAAATTACTTTAGTTAGAGTGCATTGGTGTTTCCATGAAAAGTACTGTTCCAAAGGAATTTAACTTACTTGTTTCGTTCAAAATAATGAAGTCCAGCTTTTTGGAGGGCATCTGGACATTCTGCAGCATTTTATCCAAAGCTGAATTATCTTCCAGGACTCTCAGCCCTAAAGAAACACAGGAGACAGCAGTCATTCATTACAATGTGAAAAATGTGGATTATACAGTGCAATAATGAGCAAACATGAAATTCACTGACGGACTACACATACTTCAGGTTATAAGGTTTGTGTTCAACTCACTGTCAAGACACAAAGCCAAAGAAAATCACACAATGCTAAGTACATGTTGGTCTTATTCAACACACTTTCTTAAAAACGAATGAAGAGTAAAGTATGAAAAAATACCTTTATCATTCACACTGCTGTGTAGAGTATAGAGGGGCAGACCAGGACCTGTTAACACAATCAGGGGAAAAATATTTTGGATGAATACTTCTTTGGAAAAGATAGTATACATGACTTTTCAAAAATATCATTTGTTACCATTTAACTTTGAAGGAACATATAAATATTATAATGGATAAGAAGTTTCATACATGTTAGCTGTTTCTCCTCCCTCCCTCTTTAAAATAGTTGCAATTTGAGAGTAAGAAGTGTTACTGGAAAGGCACAGGGCTCAGTAGAATGAAATAGGAAATGTATCTGTGCCCTGCTAGGCACCTTGGGCACATTATCATCTCTGAACTTAATATATTCATCCGCAAACTAAAATGTGAGCTGACGTCCTTCCCCACTCTAAATCCGTGATCTCTCAGGGTTTTTCAGGCTCTGCCCAGGTGGGCTGCAGAGCCCTGGAGCCAGCCTCCCTAGCGAGGGATGGGTTTTCCCCCGTTGCCCCCACTCCCACGGAGTCCCAGAGCCAGGCGGCACATCTGCATAGTGCCTGACTTGGATAAGCGATTCCTTTCTGGCATGCAAAAGTGTTTTTCTCACAAGCCCATATCGTCACTATTTATCCCAACTGTGGTAGTTGCAGAGTGGAAGGTAATGTATAGAAAAGCTATTTTGTGAGCTCTTTAATTTTATGCGTTTGGATGATAATATTAATTTTCATACTGGATTAGAAACACAGTGAAGGCACTTTCCATACCTGGGGATGAATCCTGGCTCACTGGCTCTGTGACTTAGGACAGCAGAGCTGTGCTTTGATTTCCTCATATGAGGAAATGAGGATAATAATATCTACTTGATAGAGATTTCTTAAAGATTAAACAAGATCTTGAATATAAAGCTTTTAGCACAGTGCTTAGAATAAAGTGCATGCCCAAGAAATAATTGCTAAAAACAATCATAGTAAAGAACCATAAAGAAAAGCATAATAATAACATATACTAGTGAGGGAAGACTCAGATAAATGGTTTGAAAACATTTATTTGTTTTTGTGTTGTGGACAGTTCTTTTCAGAATATCCAGATCCTTTCTCCCATTTTGAGAAGTAACCTGGCATACTGTTTAAAAGGGAGTGCTAGGGAGGCAGAGGCCTGTTTTGAATCCTGCTGTGCCTGTAACTCGCTGTGTGACCACCTGCAAAAGTCATTTGGCCACTCCTTGCCTGGGTTTCTTCATTTGTAATTAATAATAGCAACAGCAACAGAAGATGGAGCAGTGAGCATGTTGGGTGACATGCACCAGCCACGTATATTTTCTCATTGAAAGGGACGAGTGCATAAAACAATCATCTAAAACCCTACAATATGTATGTGTTTAAGACTGAAGTGCTTCTGTTATACACAAGGGTGTGTGTGCATGTGTGTGTGTGTATGTGTTCGGTCTAAAGCAAGCTATGCAAGTCTCTCAGTGATAAGGCGAAGAAAAGATTGTTTATGCTCATTACTTAAATGTGAGTGGAGAGAAGGGGACTTAGGTGATTTCAAGAGCTCCTCAGATTCAAAAGGAACAGAGGGAGCTGCTTGGAAGTGAGTAACAGCGGCGACTGCCCTCCCTCCCGGGGAGCTCAGACTTACCGGAACATCTCAGCTGATAATACTTTGCCTCTTTACTGAATGACACAGAATAGTACTGACACCTTTCCGGATTCAGCTCACAACTAAGGCATGTCACTTTTGTATAGTCACTAAGCTGGATTCTGTAAAACCAACAACGGAAATTAAGTGCTTGAAGAAAAGACAAGTGAAAGGAAGGAACTGAATAAAGCCATATTCTAGTTTCAAAGACAGCAGAATGCCAACGCAATCTTCAGGACCCCCCCCCCCTTTTTTTTTTAACTTGAAATAAATACATGAATTAATAGTAACCTCAAACCTCCCATTGTTTGGAAATATGGCAAAACATTGAATAAAGCCATTCTCTTTTGTGGACATGTAGATTGACTTATGAAGGAATAAAAAGTGCTCAATAGCAATACCAGGTTAATATTTGTTAGGACAAGGCAAAAAATAAAAATAGAGTTCAGAAATTGTTCGTCAGCTGAAATGACTCAAGTCAAGCTCTTACTTATAAAGATTCCTTCCTCCTGGCATTCCTTCATATTCATTACTAATGTAGTATCTGGGAAGAGAAAAAAATGAAATATATATTAATTATGTTTTTTAAGAAGTCAGAGGCGATCCACCACACTCAGACCCCAAGCCTAAGTGTGCACCGAGCACGCGCACGGGTGCCCGCCGCCCTCCGCCATTGCTTCCATGGCCCTCACCCCCCAGAAGCCATTTTTCTCCGTCATCTCTACACAGAAAGGTCTTGTTCTTAACAGACTAAAATATGTAAAACCAGGGATTTCTTCCTTAATTAGAGGGACAAGTAAAAATTCAAAAGAAGGCTTCTGTCAAAAAATAGGACTGGACAGTTAGTCTGAAATTGAGACCCCATTCATTGATCCCGATTGCTTTATTTTCTGTCTTATAACATAAGCTACTAGATAGCAGGAGCCCCATGTTCCTGAGAGAGGCAGAGCCACTGCTGAAGAGGGCCTTCAAAAGCTACTTGGGGCGGCGGCCAAATTCCTCCGCGATTAGACCAATAAAGAATCATAAAAGGGCCTAAGATTCTAATGAAAATAACACCCCTTTTCTACCAACTCACATATAGCAGTTGACAGCCTCTGCAAAGCTTTCCATTTTGCAGAGAGTAAGGCCGGGACATGGACAGATAAAATTGCCTTTCCAAGCCTTCCAAAAAATCACTGCCAGCTGAAATTTAACAAGACGCCCCTGACTGCTAGTTCAGCGTTCCACGACGTTCAAGTAAAAGAGGATACAGCTCTTGTAATGTAAAGCAGGTAAGAGCAAGAGGTAGAGCTGCCTGGTGGCATGGTATCAAATCTGCTAAGCATATGTGAAAATCATTAAGGCTTCCGTATGTTAAAAAGAAAAAAAGTATTGAACACATTCCAAAAAGACTACTCTTTATTTGTAGGAGATTTTTTTCCTACTTCTGGGCAAAGAGGGCACGATTATAACAAGTAGGTTTATATCCTGTCAATTGTTACAATACTCACAGATAATCGCTGGTTAGAGCTTCTATCCCGATGACTTCCCAGGCTCCTTTTGTAATAAATGTGCAGTTCTAATGTGTTTTAAAAAAAAAAAGATTGATTCGACACTCTCTCTGTTCAAAGTGGAGGATTAAATCATTTATATCAGGAATTCAAATAACCTTGGATTTTCTTGTTGGGTTTCCCCACCTCGTTCCACGTTACACAATACACCACTGAGGAGTTTAAATTAATCTGATTTTTATACACATTGATCAGCCTTACCAAATGATTTCCACTTCAAATTGGTTTCCAGAAAAAGAAAAAAGAGGTCAACATGAAATAAATTATGTAAGAATACTCACTTTTTTATTTATTTGGAAATAACAAATGTGTCTGTAACCTTCCTCATTGCTGATGATCTTGTAGAAGCTATTACCATCAGAGGTAAAATGAGGTTCTGAAGGCCTAAACTAGAAAATAATAGAAAACAAAAGAACATTAAAGCACAGGTCTCATCTCAGTACCAACTTTAGTTTTAGAAAGTCCTCTCCAATACCTATGCTGAAAAATCCATGCTCCATTTATACGCCAAATTAAAATTAAATTAAAGTGCCTCAAAAAGAAAATTCTCTTTCTATAAAATGTGAATAAAACACCATACTCATAGGTAATTTTGTGAGCAGTAAATGAGAGAATGCATATAAAGAGGCTTGTAGAAAACAATAAATAGAAGTTGTTGCTGATTTGGAGACATCTTTTCTCTATGGATGATAACTATGACTTCTGGCTGCAAGCACCTGGAAAATAGCATTAACCTTTCAGTTTGGAGCAGTAAATTTCCTCAGTGTCACAAATGTGCTCTCTTGAAACAGACGTATTATTTTTTATTGTTTCAGGTTGGGGGTGGTTTGTAATTTGGGGATATTTTTCTTTCCTGTTTTTACACATATTTCTTTTCAAAAGTCAGACTTAGTATTTAACCATTTCTGGACTACATACTATAAGGTCTGTTGTAGTATTTGCATAGCGGGAAAACATTCATCATATTTTTTGGATTATAAGCCTTTTCATTTTGGTTAAAATATGATCAACAATTATATATTAAAATATTATGCTATAGAAATTTACAGAACAAATTTCCGTTTTTTACAGCCTTCAATCAAAAGTTAGTACTCGCAGATACAGTAATGCAGATAATGCAGTTTAAGTAGAGAGAGTCTATCCCAGCCTGAAAGGAATATGTTGGTTTACGATTTTGATTTCCTAGCTACATTTGAGAGCAGGTAGGAGATGGTCTTTTAAAATTGTTGGTTCACTTCGCCCTCGATGTTTCCTCTCTCATCAGCTCCCATTTTGGGAAGGAAGAAAATTGCTTCCCTCTTCTATTTAGTGATTCAAAGCGAATTCATTTATGGAGCAAGCTGAGGCGTGCGGTACACTTGGTGTTCTCATTACAGAGCTTTGAAACACATTCCCCTCTCTAGACCTGTGTTCACAGCCTTATCTTTTTAATACATTTCCCTGTTTCCCCTGGATGGAGTTGTGCCTAGTAGAAATGTGTGAAAAGTGGCATCTGTCTGGTTAAATACAGAGAGGAAAAAACATATTTTTTTCAAAGAGTCGTGAGGAAGTGTAGCGTGTCTCTTGCCATGGAGGAAACCACTTTTCATGTTGGCAAACCTCTCCCCTCTGCCCAATCAATGCCTGAAGAAAAAGGACGTGTGAATGCTGCCGGAGCTCCAAGCCCAGCTGGAAAGGGTTGTCTTCTTGGACTGGGGACCTCACCTCTATGATCCAAGAGGTTTAAAATCTTTACATTTTGGGGGTCACTTTATTTCCCTCTTAAAGGGGCTTAATCGAAGTGATCATAAAAATTAAGTGAGATTCATTCCTCATCTACTATGCAAGGCGACATGATGACTGGAGTTCCTTCATCAACTCATTATATTCCATGGTCATCGCAATCTGGGTGGTAATTCTGTACAAGGAGTATATAACTCAGTGGGACTGAGAAGCATGACAAGTCCCTAAGGGTCACCACACTTTCTTGGATAAAGCTCTGCATCTGGATGCCTAATAAAGCATAAGCCCGCGAGTATTATTTCCTCCAAAGACAGGTGCTTAGTGGGCACTCTGTGGTTGCTGCTGAATTTTTTTGCTGGTTGTAGTCACCTCTCCTTAGGCATCTGTGCAGGATGGGGACAGAACGTATGTTTTCTGTCTTTAAAGCACATAACTTCAAATGTGAGGTCAACGACCACATTGGACACCTTGGCCGACTTTCAGCCATGGTTACCCTTTAACTCGCTGGGAGCTACAACTTGCCGGGAGTGCGTTATGTTTTGTCTGCTCTGATTTTGATTTTTCACTTGTCCCCTTACTTTTTCCAACTGTGTGTGTTATATATTCTCTACAAAAAGATATCTTTATAGGGAGCATTTACATATTTTGAGAAATAAGTTAACTAATATTGCTATTAATAACGTATCACTTAGAGCCCTAGTTTTGAATAGCTGCATATCAAATAGCTGAGTAGCTAACTCATCCATAAAACCCCACAACTGATAACACTTACTCTTCCAACCCAGCCAGTAGTACTCGTTTCAATGTGTTGCCGTGCCTAGGAAGGGAAAGACACAATGACAGCATTTCAAAGAGAAATAAGATGAAATCTATAGCCATAATTTGTGGTAATATAAATAGAGCTGTACTTATAATAATTGAAAACTATCTCCATTCGTATATTTCTATTTATGTTAGTATTTTTCAAGTCATTACATTAGATCATTTGCCTCTCTTGCCAAAAGTTATATCCTGGGTCCCTCTGGAAGCTCCACTGGTGCTTTAAATCCAGAATGCACAGAACTAAAGAGAATTTCATTCGTTTTCCTCTGTCCCACCAACCTGTTCTACTCCTTCATTCTTCTTCTAGTTAGTGGCACCTATTCACCCAAGCTGGAGACCCGGGGGTCATTCTAGATTCTTGCCCTCCTCATAGTCACCTCCTTCAGCCCCTGTCACCTAGTTCTTTGACTTTACTGTCCTTCTCTACAGCTAAGGACTTTGTTCATGTCCTCAGCAGGTTGCCTGGGGTCTGTTGCCAGAATCTCCTTGTTGGAGATCCTGCTGCTCTTCTCTGCTACGTTAGTTAGCCATAGATAGGCCTGTCCCATTGTGATACTCTTTGGTTTAAAACCTTGAAACAGCTCCCCATTTCTTACGAGATAAGTCCAAACTCCCAGAATGGCACCTGAGCCTTTGCCTATATCTCTAGCCTCAGTGCTCCCCACTACGCCTCTCCCCCAGTCCTTAGTTCCTGCATCTTCCAAGCTATTCACACTGGATGCCTTTGCACAGCTCTCTGCTCATATGGCCTTCTGTCCTTATCTGCTCAGCACATGGCAACTTATCCCAGGCTACTCTATAGCTCTCCCACATCATCTCCTTCCCCATCCCGCCTGCCCTCAGTAGAGCTGATCATCTTCTTTTGCCCTCTATTCCCTCTGTACTTGGTTGAACTCTTTTATGGTACAACCTTGGTATTATGAGTATTTCATTGGCAGCAAGCAAAGAGCTTGGGTTTTGCAGTTTGAATTCTGACTGTGTCCTGTGACCTGAGCCAGCTCCTCAAACATTGATCCTCAGCTTCCACAATGCCTGGTATACTGTAAGTGGCAGTTTTTTTAATTTATTTTGATAATATTCCCAACTAGAACAGAAACGTTTTGGGGGCAGGCATGCTAACTAATTCACTTTAGAAAAAAATCCATAGCTTAGCACAGAGCTTGGAACATAACAAGAATTCTATGTTTGTTACATAAATAAATAAGTGAATCAAGTTATGTGGGGCTCCAGTTCTGGGAGGTGAGAATATGCCCTGAGCCTAGTCAGGATGGGAGTAGGAAGGGTAGGTGTGTAGGCACAGGGTCTGTGACTAGATAAGGGGGACTGGGGAGGTGTCCTTGACATATGCCAGCAAACCTCTTCCAGGATCCACCCCTCCTAGCCTGCGGGCTCCCAGTGGGACTTTAACTTTGACCATCATCTTAGTTGGAGCTCGTGGTCTCCTGGCTAGAAGCCTCCCAGCACCTCAAGGTTGGATGAGTTGGCCTCAGGATTGCCACCCTCTCAGACTGGCAGTTATTTATTTGCAATCTAAAGCTGTTTCCTGCTTACAGACAGTGACAGTATGGTAATGGGTTTGTGGCCTCATGTCTTTGTTTTGTTTCACACACACTCAGCCAACTATTCCCCATTCCCTTTATTATATTTATTAAAACACACTTTGTTGAGCTTGCAGCTGCTGGCCCTCTTTGGTTTTTAAAATATTGATATCAGATTCTATCTTGTGGCCAGTCACCCCTTCTCCCCTTCCCGAGTGATAGTATCCATAACTAAAACAATATGACTAGTCAGTGTAGGAGAAATAGAAGCACCTCGGGATGGCAGGTTATCTAGGAGTTTTATTCAAGATTTTATTACGTCAGGATCAGACAGAGTCAGAAAGAAGAGAAACTCAAACCTCATTTCCTGATTCCCAGCCTTCTCTCTCCCCGACTGCACAGACCCTCTGATCACATGTTGCTTTAGAAGCCGAACATCCCCATTCAGTCTCACCACTAAGCAGTTCCATCTTCCATTGGACTCATCATAGTCACAAATATCCATGACCGAATAGTTCTGAATCCTCCTGAGCCACTGCAAAGAAATTCTTTCTTGTGTTGCCCATGTCACATCACACAAGTAGTGATCCCTGGAAGGAAGAAAGAAAGGAATAACAGAGAGAGAGAATGAATATGACTGTTGCCAGACCTTGGTACAAACAGACATTTTACTCAGTGAAAAGAAATCAATCTTAATGGGAAATAGAATTATAAATGGTTAATGAAACCATTTAATATAATATTTCACCTTTTCTTAAAGCTTAAAGTACAGTTTAATTTGGAATGAAAATTAAAGTATATCCAACAGGAAAAGCAGCAACAATATTCTACAGTGGCTTAACATGTGTGACTCAAACCGCGAGCTCAGGATTTATCAAGTCCTCAACTTGGCCGCTGGTGGTGCCAGGGAGTCAAGGGTGATGTTTTTGCATCTCCTTTCTGCTGTCTTGGGGGAAGTGAGGCCATGGACACTGGCTAAGATTTGAGTATTTCTGGTATTTTACGTGCTTCTCCAGAAAATTCTTTCTATTAGGGTGAAACTACAGCTGACCCTTTTCTCAACTTCATTTTCAAAGGGGAAAAAATTGACTCACACCTCCACAAACTTTGAAAATCAAAGTATATTGTAAAAAGACATTTCTCAAAAGTCAAACCATGAACCCTGAAAAGAAATGAAAGAACCCTGTGGTATTTTCACATAAATTTATGTAAACAGAGGTATCTCTAGCAGTACATCCTCCCCAACACATACTGAAAAAAAAATTTTGGAACCACCTTCTGATTTATAGTGAAGTGTATGGAATTCATCATTTACTTTTCTGCTGGCCTCCCTCACATTATTGGCAATGGATGCTTTATGTTTTTTGCTCCCTCCTCCTCCCCCAGTGTGGTTTTGGATGACTATTCACAAATCCCTGCTCTCAAGTGTCTGATCGCAGCTTTGCTCTTTTTTGTCAGAGGGTTCCAAATGAGTGTGTTCATCCCCCTCTTCCTGCCTGGTCTGGTGGCCGCATCTCGTCCCCATCCCAGATGCTCTCACAAGATCCACTTGCTCTCTCCTTTACAGACTGGGCCTGCCCTTCTCCTTGCTTGACTGTAAGTTCTTTACAGGGTGTCCCCAGGGCCTAGCAGAATGCCTGACTCAAAACAGGCGCTAATTATATGTCCATGGAATGCAGCACTGAAGAAAGGAAAGCCTTCTGCTGACCTGTGGGAACTGTCATATTGTCATACTGAAGGACTATAGCTTTGTCCTTCCTCGGAATTCATATATCAATTCCCATCTCCACTCCCTTTGCAGACACCTAATCACACAACAAACATTTACTGGGCACTTGGGATGGGTCAGGTGCTGGATAAAGCCCTTTAAGCCCCTCACAGCTTCATCATCCCCATTTTACAGCTGGGAACACTTAATGTGCGAATGTGCCTAGTGGTAACGGGCTTCCATGCTACCCTGCTGCAAGCCGCAGGTACTGAAACAAGACCGAACCCCTTCACTCAGCAGCAGAGCACCACATTTCCATAAATAGGGGTCCCTTTTCATTTCAGCCCATTTTCTTGCTTCTGGAGAACCTATATACTACCGAGTCTGGGTGGCTAGTATTCTCACAACACACCATGAGGTTCCCCAGTTGCTAGCTCTTTGTTCGGTCTTGCTCTTCAGCCTGAAGTGGCTGCCAAGCTCTAACTTCCTTAGGTCTTGGCCTAAATGTCCCCTCATTCACTATGTCTTCTTGGAAACCTCCTTCTCCCACACCACTCTCCCAGGTCTCACTGCACTCATCACAAACCGCCAGGCCACAGGGGCTGAGAGTGCAACCACCTCTTTCCATGCTGGGGAATACAGACATCTCATCCGGTCTGATGCTTCTGCGTCTGCCCAATGCAGGGGAGCTAAATGAGAACACGGAAAGGCGAATACACTTTACCCAAGACAGGCAATAAATCCGTGAAAAGAAAATGGAAGTATGAAAAGCACAACAGAAAACGAAGCTTTCTGAAATTAGTTTTTTAGACCAGAGGTTGGAAAACGTTTTCAGTTAAGAGTCAGAGAGTAAATATTTTAAGCTTTGTGGTCCACATCTTCTCTGTCACTACTCCACTCTGCCTTTGTAGCACAAATGCACCCAGAGACCATAATTAAATGAATGAGTTCATTTAATGTTCCACTGAAAAGCTAAAATTTGAATTTCATTAAATTTTCACATATAATGAAATATTATTACTCTTTTGATTTTGTTCCCAGCCACTTAAAAACATAAAACCTGGGCCGATCACCTGAGGTCACGAGTTCAAGACCAGCCTGGCCAACATGGCGAAACCCTGCCTGTACTAAAAATACAAAAATTAGCCAGGTGTGGTGGCACACACCTGTAATCCCAGCTACTCAGGAGGCTGAGGCAGGAGAACTAATTGAATCCGGGAGACAGAGGTTGTGGTGAGCCAAGATCGAGCCACTGCACTCTAGCCTGGGCAACAGTGAGACTCTGTCTCAAAAAAAAAAAGTAAAACCATTTTACTTGTGGACCACACAGAAATAGGCAGTGGTCTGCATTTGGCCCATAAACCCTGGTGTGCTAACTCCTGTCCCATATCAGTAGTTATTATCTTTTCAGGCCAAAAACCCTTTGGACAATCTGATGAGACTGATGTACCTCTCTCTAGGTGGGAAAAGCCTCTCCACCGTCATATATACAACATCTGAAAATTCCATGGGCACAGATTAGGAATTTAGGCTCCAGAAATATTCTTCTTTTTTTAAAGTGTTCTGGTTGAGCGAAGTGTTAGGTGATGGGGGGAAAAAACTATTGACAATAATTAGTGGATCACCCAGTACTAAATAGTTTTATCTACCAAAAGTCATAAGTTAAATGTCACGTTCAGAAATCAGCAATATAAAAGCAACTTTTCCCCATTTGAAAACATTGAGTAATGGAATCTGGGAAGTCAGCCAGGAAACTCACATGCATCAATCATCTTCCCTGCCCATTTTCAGATCAAAGGTTCATGGTCCTGGACCCTGCATGGCCTGGGTTACTCTCCATGACCCCAGGTGTACTCTGCACCCTGTGCATGCTCAGCAAGGCAGTTCACCCCTGGCGCAGACAGGAATTTTTGAATTTTCTTGTAAACATGCTTCTCTTCGGTGGCAGCCCTGAGCCAAGATTATGCCAGTCTGAGATGTCAAAGAATCATTTAAAAAACAAAAAAAAAAAAACAACAAAAAAAAACCTGCCGGGCGTAGTGACTCATGCCTGTAACAGCAGCACTTAGGGAGGCCAACGCAGGTGGATCATTTGAGGTCAGGAGTTCGAGACTAGCCTGGCCAACATGGTGATCCCCTGTGTCTACTAAAAATACAAAAATTAGTCAGGCGTGGTGGGGCGCATCTGTAATCCCAGCTACTCAGGAGGCTGGGGCAGGAGAACTAATTGAACCCGGGAGACAGAGGTTCCATTGAGCTGAGATCATGCCATTGCACTCCAGCCTGGGCGACACAGCAAGACCCTGTCTCAAAATAAATAGATAAATAAATAAATAAAGCCAATGGCTCAACTGTACTTTTAACTGAAAAGTTTAAGTCCCACTTAAAACCAGAAAAATCCAGCCAGCAGTATTATCATCTATGTTTGCACACTGTATGCTGCTTTTATTCTGCAAAAACAAGCCAATACTGAGTAGTTTTCTTATGTAATGGTTTTGGTGGGGTGGAAGAGGGACCGTCCCTGCAGTCCAGGCCTTCCTGAGAGCCTGGACAACTTACCAAGGTTAGACATATGAGCCAGTAAGCTCTTCTACCTTCTGCAGCTGGATTAGTCCAACGGGAATATGGTTGATTTTAATACTAAAATGATGCAGTAATTTTTGGATGTAAAATAATGAGTCCACACCCATGTGGAGTCTACTATATGCCAGGAACTGTTCTAAGTGCTTGACATAAGCTCATGACCACCCTATAAGGTGAGTATTGCAGCTCATTGTCTGCAGACAAAGAAATACAACAGCAGAGGATTTAAGGAACTTGCCCACTATCACCCAACTGGGAAGTGTTGGAGCCGGGATTCAATTCAAGCTGTTGGCTTCAGATTCCCTGTTCATACTCGTTCCCTCTATGAAACCTCCACCCATCCATTCGGGAAATGTTGCTAGCTAGCTTCACCTTCTTGCTTCTTTTCAGCGTAAAGTTCCTCACTTAAAGAAATCTATTCCTAGAGAGCTGTGTGTAAACTAAATTTTATAAGGCAAATTATATGTGAATGCACTGAGAAAGACTTGTCAAAAATCACACAACAGAGAATCCCCTTGTAAAATGACTGCCTGTCCCAGCATAATTCTTTGCAAACAGTAGGCATTTAATAAATGTCTGTTAGGTACTATTAATTCCCTTAATTTGTGTAAATGTTTCTTTTGGTGCATTAAGGATACTTAAAATAAGGTATTTATTACCAACTGGAAATAAAATTGGAGGGAAAAATGCTACCAAGAGCAACTGCAACCGTGGAATGATTAATTCAGTGAATCACCCGAGGAAGCGGGCGTACTGCCAGTGCTGGCCGCAGGCTCCATGCCACCCTCTGCTCTGATGGGGATGCCAACCCTCCCAGGTTCGCTGACAAATCCCTCAAGAGAGGAATGGGTGGGATGAGATGAAGCAGATCTGAGTGCTGCAGCACCCGTACACCCGCACAGTCGTAGCATGCCAGTCCTAATGTGCCTCTTGCAGGTGTCACTAGCTTCCAGTTTCTTTTTCTCCTGTGTGACAATCTGAGGCTTTGATGTTGCAGCTTTATAGGCCAGGGTCGTAACAGTTCAGAGAAGACATAGCAAGACTTTGTATCTATTGTGTCATTCAGGAGCAGAGAGAGAAGGGATGGGGTATGTCATGAGCTGGGTGTGATGAGCCCGAGAGCCATTCAACAGATGTTGGGTGGGGTTACTGCAGTAGAACATGCCCTCTCCAATCGTCTAGATTCAGGCCACAACATTTTTGCAGAGAGGAGATAAAAAGGAGGGATTTCTATGCAAGGTCATTTTGAAGTCTATCCATGGTGCTGGCAGCGTGAACCACTATTCTACACACACACAGTCACCTAGATAATTTACTCATCCATTCATCCATCCACCCATCCATCCATCCTCTGCTTATCTATTAATTTATTCTACAGATATTGGTTGGGCATGTGCTATGTCGCAGGCACCCTGCTACACACTGGAGATACGATTGTAAGATTGGCCTCTACCGCATAGAACCTGTCTTACTTCAGTCAACAATGAATGTACTGCTCTAGATAAAAGTTAGGAGATTTATGATTTTACATTATGTGCTGTTTGCCTTCAACTTTTTGAGCTTTCCAGTTCTCATTATGAACAATGAACACAAATTAGCAGCATAACAAATTTAAAGCATAACAAATCTAAACTTTAGCACTAAATCAATGCAGGTAGCAGGGAGACTCACCCTGGTTCAAGTTCAGGCCTTGGTTGTTGGAAACGCAGCCTGGCTGCCCTTTTCATTTGTTATCAGAGAAGCAGGGCTTCCACCCATTTCTGCTAATTCCTAACAAAATCACAAACCAGCCTCATCCTCCTGTGGATTTCACTTGCTGCAGGCTCTGTGGTGAAGGGATATGGCCTAACAGGAAAACTAATGAGGGAAACATGGGCAGAGGAAGGAGGAGAGGCACTGATCCTGGCCAGGCTTCCCACTCCAGGAGCTAGTAAATCACCGGGTAACAGGCTGGGCAGGTTAACTCACCTGGATTTACTTGGCCCTGCTGGATCTTTGCATGAGGCCAGAAAATGGTGCATCATCATGTACTAGTGCATTTTTTCCAGAGGGCATCTAGAGTCTAGTACTAGAAAAACCACAACCTTACCAGTGTTAACAGAGACCAGAGCTATATTTTAAATTCCCTAAAAAACACATTCCTGTGGCATTTCCAAAAACAATATTCTCTGGTAATATATATTCCACACAAAATCTCCATAGTGAGGCTTAAGTGTGACTTAAAGAACTACTGAGAACAAGAACTTATTGACGAATTTACATAAGGCCAAAAATCCGTCCTGAGAATTTCTTGTTTCTTGAGCCCAGCACTTCACACAGCTGTGCCTTGGAAAGGGATCTCTAAGTGGGAAAGACTTCATCTCTTTGGAGAATAGATGAGACAGCAAAAGCAGAGCACTGAGCACAGTCCCAGCCCATGAGAAGGCCTCAATACATTTTTAACTAAATTATTCAAATATTTTGGTCCAGCAGGCATAGGCCTTGGTCCCTTTCCCAGCTTCCACACTAATTTGCTGTGTGACCTTGAGCAAATGACTTTACCTCTCTCGGCAAAGTGGGAGGTTCTCTCACGTGTGCCTCACAATGGTGTTGTGACCGTGTCCTGGAACCACTCCAGATTCTGTCTAAGCTCCCAGGACTGTTGGGGGAAGGAGGGAAGACAAGGACTAGGCCTGCCAAAACTGAGAAGCAATCTCCCATTTGCTTTCTGGCCATTCACTTCTGTATTATATCTCACTTGAACAAAGGTTTCCAGGTCCTTAAAAAGTTTATAAACCATTGATAAGGTCTAAAGCCCCTTCCAGATGGAATCTTTTTCAGAGCAGGTGCTCATGGCTCATCCTCTCTACGGGAAGATATTGGTGACAGACCAAAAGGCAACACCAGGCTCTACTGGTCTTCTCCTGGGAAGCCCTGACTTTTCCATGCTCTGTTTTTTCCACCTCAGTGTCCTTCCTCCTCACTGCGCCCTGCTGGAAGCCAGCCTGCTCAATTTGCACATTCTCCAGGGGGCATTCTTTGGTCCTGGGGTCATGAAAAGCCCATGTTCTTCTCCTCAGAATGCCTCCATTCTATTGCTCATACCTCTCCTATCACTCCTGGGGGCATTTATCTGAATGTTTTCTATCATCTACTGATGATAAGTGCTACAAGGGCACAGGCTTTCTATGGACATTTGGCAGTAAAAAAGAGGCTACCCATCAATGATGATTAAAGAGGTGACTGGGTGGAACCAAAAGGCAAACTTTGAAACCTTTGGGTAAATTTTTACTCCATTGGACAAACCCAGAAAATTTTTTAAAAACTTACTAATTGATTTTCCCCCAAATGAATGGGTTACTATAGATATTTCTAACCAAAATAATGTATTACTAACCACAGAGCACAGCCCACAGCCTTCCTGATGTAGTTAATGCAACCCCAGAGAAAATGGATGCTTCCATCCTGCTGTGACGGTGCCTTCGGGAATCTTAGGGCACCAGCCGTAATCACCCAAAGGGAGACACGAAGCAGTGTCTAATAGCTTGTTCTTTCAAGTCAGAAAGTCAGGTTTGAATACAGATTCCTACTTCGTCATTTTCTTAATCTGTAGGCCTCATTTTCTTATCTGTGAACCGGCACACGATGATAGTTGTTGGAAAGACAGAGTGACTTTAAAGAGTCCTAAGATAAAGCATGTGATAATCCCTGTGTCTGGCACATGGTGAGTACTCAATGTATGCTAGTTGTTATTTAAAAACAGCAACAGGCCGGGCACGGTGGCTCTCGCCTGTAATCCCAGCACTTTGGGAGGCCAAGGCAGGTGGATCATGAGGTCAGGAGTTCAAGACCAGCCTGACCAACATGGTGAAACCTCGTCTCTACTAAAAATACAGAAATTAGCCAGGCACATACCTATAATCCCAGCTATACTCAGGAGGCTGAGGCAGGAGAATCACTTGAACTCGGGAGGCGGAGGTTGCAGTGAGCCGAGATGGCACCACTTCACTCCAGCCTGGGCAACAGAGCAAGACTCCATCTCAAAAAAAAAAAAAAAAAAAAAAAAGCAACAAGACCAAATAAATAACAGAAATGAGTGAATATGGAGCTATCAGCCAGCCATAAATTGTACCCAGTACATTGGTTCCTTTACAGGAAAATAAACAAGGGGCTGAAGGTGCTCCCGGGTGGAATTTCAAACCACTGACATGATTTCAGCAAGTGAAGTCTTGGAGCACAAAATGACCTTGGAGCTCCCTAAACTTAACCCACAGATTTCCTGTATTTTCTCTAGGCCTTACAAGGCTCTGTGGGACCTGACCTTGTCCGCTCCACTCTCTTGTTCACTGAAAAGACTCCAGTCACCCCAGCCTCCTTGCAGTTCCTCCAACACCCCAAGCACATCTCCTCTGCACTTGTTCTTCCTCTGCCCCCTGCTATCAGTGGGGATGGAGCCCTCCTCCTCTTCACATCACTGCCACAGGTCATTTTATCCATGAGGCTTCCCTGACCTTCCCTCATCAGCCCCATCCGTTTCTCTCTGCTCAGATTTTCTTCACCACATTTATCACTACTGGCATTTTACACTGTTCTTTGTTTATCTGGTTTTCATCTGTCTCCCTCAATTTGAATGTAGGCTGCATGACACCAGGGACCGGCTGCTCTGTCCATTGTCATCCTCATCTCTAGAGCTGTGTCCAGCCTGAGGACGTGAAGATGCTCAAGAAAGAGTTGCTGAAGGAAAGAATGAATGACTGTCAGTGGGAATGACACAGCTGTGATCCACTCTGCCATTCACTTTTGAAAAGTTCTCCCTAGAAAGTGTAAAACTGTTTACAAGCTAAGCATTCAGGACAAGAGTCTTACCCTATCAACATAGAAGCAGGCGCAGTGATTTGTATGGAAGTTGCATTGGTGGCTGAGCTGAGAGAGTCTGTATTTACAACAAAGAACTTTACAGTTGGATTCACAGCTCCTGCCTAGGAAAAAACAATCACAGAATTGGTATTGACAAAAAAAAATGTAACATCATTGCACACATTTTAAAACAGCACAAAATGTCTGCATTATGGCCATAAAATTATCACAATCAGACACATTCCAACAATTTAATATAAATAAAATGAACATAAGGGAGAGTCATGAAATGCAACCTTTTCATGGTCAGGCAGAAGCAGAATACGTGTATATATATATATATACACACACACACAATACACACACACACACACCGAGTATATATATAAAACCGGAAAGTCCAAAGCACTTCTGTTTAAATAATGAATGTTTATATCTATAATTTATCACTTTGAGAAAGCAAAGATAAACCTATTAAAATCAACTCTATTATTTGCAAATACACCCTGTCTCCCTGAGACTAAAAGTCTTTGACGCCTGTCAGTATGAAGAACACCTTGGGTTCTGCCAAAGACACCATCCACCAGAAAAATCAGTTTACCTGAGCCAACGATGTCAATTAGGAAGCCATCATTTCCACTCTAAATTCAGGTTCACTATGATGGAGCTTTACAAACAATATTATGACTGAAACCTATAAAACCTTTTTAAATATACACATAGATCTTCGATTGACAGATTAGTTAGAAATAATATGATATTTTTAGTGAGAACACTTTATGGAGTTTTTTTGTGTGTGCCAGTTTCGCTCATCAAAAAATAACATTCCACTGAAAACACATCTCCATATTTAGTCTCTGATCTTTTTTTTTCTTTTAACTTCCTCTGTCTTCCTAAAATGGCAGCTCTTCATAAAGCAAATTGAGTGAGTTGGTAAAAATAAAAATCCCCTTTTCCAAATTTCTTACAGAAAAAAACACTTTACTATTAGATTTTCCTGCAGACAATACTGTAGCCATTATTATTACGGTACTAGTGAAGAATCCCTGGTTCCCTTCTAAACTCCATCTTCCCTGGCTTACACTGCTTAACAAGGCTCTTCAATTTTAGTAAACACACAACCCTGAGGAGGAGAACAGCTTTGAAAACCAAGACGTGACACTATTATTCCAAATGTAGGACATGAAAAATTTACATTAGTGCCAAATCTATAATAGAACCACTAAAACTAGTCATGTATCCCGTTAATTAGTAATACAATCTGATATATAACTGAGCTTTGCAACTTCGTCTAGGGCACAATCCAACTTCTACAAATGAGATGAGCTTCTGATTCAATTATAGCCTCTCTTTTCCTCCATTCAAACATTTTCATTCCCCTTATCTCTTTCAAAAGCATTTTCCCCATTTTTTCTGCTTGTCATTCCTCAAAGTTTTTGGAGAAATTACAAAACCTTAAATCACACTCTTTCCTGGGATAATAAAAATACTTTAAAATTGCCAGATGCTGTTGACTTCAGCAAGAGTAATCACAGCAAGCTGTTGAAGAGAGACTGACAATATTTTCATTAGCAGGAAGGGATTAAATGAAACCATTCTCTTCCCATCAAATCATGGAACCACTGTACGAACAGGAGCACAGACCTTTGGATACGGAACCCGTACAGTCTTTGGGTACTGCAGTGACTCATCAGAGTAGAAGGAGTATTCAATAAGTGGGACTTCTGTGTCGTTAAATTGGGCATATGCTAAAAAAGTGCCGTTTGGAGACCACCACAGAGCAGAGTAGGCACTGAAGACTTCCTCTGAAAAAAGACATAAATTGTTCTGTTACAAGAAGTAGCTGATAAATTGGCTTTGGCATTCAAAATATTGTTCTCATTAGCTTTAGTAATTACAGTAGAGTTCAACTAATGAACCACTTTGCATTTGCTGGGCTTCCAAAATCAGAGTAATACAAATGAATAAAAATAAAATCTTCAAGGATATATCTGGATTGTAAAAATAAGTAACCCGTTGGACCATTTTAGAATATTTTAGCATGCAATATTTAATATAAGCTCTACATTTTTTTCTTTATCTTATAATCCTCTAAATTTATGCCTCAAAACATACTAAAAGTAAATTTCACACAGGAGGCTGATTCTCCTTTCTAATTTTCAAACAGTCAACATGCCAGCATACTCTCCCCAACTGGGCTCAGTTTGTACTGAGCCCGCAGGGTACTGGTGGGTGGTGTGTAGCTCCAGGCTATCAAACCAATATGGTGCCCAGAGTTTACTACTCTTGGCACAAACAAGGTGTGGGAAGGATGGATTTAGAACGGCAAGGAGCTCCATTGAGACCCCTACTGAGAAACATCTCCTTGCCCAGCCCAGAAACTGAAAACTCCCTTAGATTAACACACTGCTCTGGTATATAGGAGAAGAAGGTCTTATACATGATGGGTAAGAGAAGAGGGTCAAAGAGCGAGGCAAATAAACGACAGGATCTTGCTTTCCAGTACATTGTTGGGCTTCTTCTCAATCTCTGGCAAAGATAGCTCGTCCCTATGATTATTATGGCGTCTACACATGGGACATTTAATCACTGGCTCTTAATATGTTGAAAACTCGTTCACCAACTGGGAATGGAGGAGTTAAGTAGACTGAGTGAAGACTCCTATATATTCCACAAGTCTCATGTAAGTGTAAATGTAAAAGCAAAAGCACAGAAACTAGAATCTTAGGGTTGGGAAATCATGCATTCTAATCAGTTTTCAGATGCCTGATACCTCCTTACAAGTTATTTCCAAATGCTTTTTTTCAACAAGAATAATAGCAAAAATAATTACTGTAATAAAATGTAATAATAATTATTGTGATGAGCAGCTGACATTCAATGAGTGCTAACTATGCACCAGGTATTGATAAGCAATTGACATCTATCACCTCAGTTAAGGCTCACAATAACCCACTGATAAAGTGAGACAAGCTTGAAGAGGATCAGAAATTTGTCTAGGATCACATGGCTAAGAAATGGTAGAATCAAAAATCAACCAAAATCTCCTTTGACTCATGCTTTTCATCTCCGTGCTATATTGCCCTTTCCTGCCTCTATTTTAGTATTTCCAGTAACAGAAAACCTACTACCGGGTTAAGCAGCCTATTCTTCCTTTGACTGTCTCATATCTGTATCATTGATGTATACACGCTTATGTAGCAATTTAGAATTTACAAAACGTATCAAATTTAGTCTCCACAAATATCTCTGAGTGATGATTTATAGCTCATTGCACAGAGAAGGAAACTGAGGCATGGAGTGATCCAGTGAATTGCCTGAGACAAGAACTAGAACCCAGCCCTTATGACTCCAAGTCATGGTTGCTATTATACTAAGAACTTGTTCATATACTGAGTTGACTTATTGTTCTTTGTAACTTTTACCCATTGATTGCAGTCTATAACACAGCTGCAGTTACATAAAATCAATATAATCAGACCAAGATTTTGGTTTTTAGAATTACTTGTAAGTGTAAGTAGCAGGTAGTGATCTTTGTCTTGAATTAGTGGTTATTTGGAATGCAGGACATATTTTTCTGTATTGACAATATAGTAATTTCCTTCTAGGAACTGAAGCTATTAGAGAGGCCCAAGTTGGAACTGTAAAGCTGTTCTGCATGAGAATGGCCTAGTCATGAACATGCAAAAGTCTCCCTCAAGCGATTACCTACTTTAGAAAGAATGAAAGTGTTCGCGGGGCGCGGTGGCTCAAGCCTGTAATCCCAGCATTTTGGGAGGCCGAGACGGGCGGATCACGAGGTCAGGAGATCGAGGCCATCCTGGCTAACATGGTGAAACCCCGTCTCTACTAAAAAACACACACAAAAAAACTAGCTGGGCGAGGTGGCGGGCGCCTGTAGTCCCAGCTACACGGGAGGCTGAGGCAGGAGAATGGCGTAAACCTGGGAGGCGGAGTTTGCAGTGAGCTGAGATCCGGCCACTGCACTCCAGCCCAGGCCATAGAGCAAGACTCCGTCTCAAAAAAAAAAAAAAAAAAA
>NW_016817076.1:88180-101151 GCF_001698545.2 Rhinopithecus bieti | reverse complement strand
AAAAAAAAAAAAAAAAAAGAAAGAAAGAATGAAAGTGTTAGCTGCCCTCTTATCTTCCACAGGGCCAGCTCTTTCTGAGGGAGGGTCAGAGCTTTGGAAAGAGGCCACTCTTGTCAATGATCCTGGAGACTGGTTTGTACTGTCCAAGGGTTAAAGAATCTCTAAGTAGCTAGTGTTAGTAAATTTCATTGTAAGTTTTAGTCAAGCACTTATTTCTAGGACATGAAAATTTATCTTTCTTTCAATGTGATTTGTTGTTGCTGTTATAATGAGTCAATTAAAGTTGACTTGGACTTGGTAAGAACTACAATTAAGTCATGAAGAAAAACTATTTTTTTAAACTACAAAGAAGAAAAAAATAATACAATGAAATATAGTGAGTCTTTCTAATAAATATGAGGAAACCTTGTGAACAGTTTGGAACAGCCCCAGAACGCCTTTTATCTTGGCAAATATAGACATAAAAAATGTTTTTCTAATATTTTCTAAGTTTCTAAAATGTGTTCCTAATAGTTTCTACAACTCTGTATCCTAAAAGGGAGAATATTCCTTTTTAACTTTTCTAGTTTTATTAGTCACTTTTTCCTAAGCCTTTCTAATTGCTTTTTCATTCTTAAAAACAGGAAATCATAATTTGTCCAAGTTCAAATAAATACAAATCCTCTATAAAATAGGCATTTTCTCTCCAACCTGTAGATATTATTTTATCATCTTCTCAATGTGATGGGATTATTTAGCTTTCTTTAGTAACTTCTGGGTTAGATAGGCCTAGTTAGAGAAAAATCTGATGTTAATCTGGAGGCTTTTATGTTCCAGCAAAGGCAGAAAAGGTCTATCTACACAGACAAGCCCTTTGTGTCAATAAACCAGAGACAAAAGGAGTATTGTCAGGCAATGAGGACAGAGGAGTGCTAGAAATAGTTAAGTTCTTGGTCTAGGAGACACCTGGTGCTGTGAGTTCTAAGAGAAGTTTGATGCCGTTTTAAACAATGCAACTTATTTTGAATCTCATTTAAATTTTCCCATTGCAAAAGAAACACTTAACTATTTTAAAAGCTTATAGATTTTCTGATTTGAAAAAGCTTTAAAGTTTCTACCTTCATAAACCCAGTCAGTTATTCCATTATATATTATATCTTCTTCCCCAGTCGATGTGATTCTGTGACTTGGTAAATTTGGTTCAATTTTAACATAAATGTCATTGTTCCAAACATATGCCTAGAAAGAAAAAAACAAGCATTGATATCTATAATAACATGTTATATTTTTATCCTGGAGTTTTAGAAACACTTATCTATTGCAAATGTAAGGATTAGCATAGTCAAATGCTCCATTCAAACAGGAAGAGTCATTTACTCCTTCCCTCTCTTTCTTAAATTACAAGTGTACAGCCTATAAACCCAAAATAATCCTAAAACCATTAATAATGTGTTAAAAATAAGAAGCACACAACCATCACTATTTGAATGCTAAAGCATATGCAAAGACTGAGAAGGCTGACCACTTCTACAGGATGATATGTGCTTGTATATTTCTTTATTGGGAGAGTGAGTAGAGGGAAGGCAGTTGCATTCTGGAAGAGAGAAGTTCAACTGCAGACAAACATTAGATCCTCTTGTTAAGATTATTTTGGACTTCTGACATTCTCCTAGCACTATAGAACCTAAAGGTATATCTATAGTAACACAGAAGAACACAGAACTAGCAGAAAGCAGGTGTGACTCAGAAAATATCTAAGTACAATAGATAACTAGAACTTAAGAGTTCAATATGCATTTTCCCGTGAATAAATATTCCCAATGGATACTTTCAGGAATTATATTTATTTTGTTAAGCTAGTAAAATATTATCTTGGGCAATAACACTATATTCTAGAGTGAAGTATTGACTTCCTAAGATGTCTGCTTTGTATCAGGGTTAGTAACTTCTGCCTATGAAAAATTTAACCAATATTTTTCTGACAACTGGAGAGACTCACTAACCAATTTATGACCCACTGGTGACCATGTGACCCACTGTGTGTTGTTTGGAATCCTCTCTTCTGTAATCAGCTGCCTGGAAAGAAGATGAAAGGAAACATTACCAAAAAGAATAACTCACATTGGGGTTTCCTTAAAAATATGACAGTAGAAAAGCCTAATAGATTTTATTGGGAAGTCACTGACCTTTTTTTTAAATCATAAATGTCATATGAAGCTGTGTAGGAATGCCTCCATTGCTATGAAAGAAAACAGACATTTCAGGCTTCTGTGATTCTTGATAATTTGGCCACTCACTATAGGAGACCAAAATGATAGATTTGGCAATATATGATTGTATAATTCTCACATGTTATCATATCTTATCATTTCTTCTGAGAATTTTGGGACTCAAAAGTATCCTGGAGATCATCTCATAGAAACTCCTCTGGAGTTCATCTACAGCCTAGCTCTGGCACCACCTCCTCCAAGGAGCCTTCCCAGTACCACAGTGCACCAAAAATGTCATTTTGTACAAGCATTATCCCTAGCACTCACCATAGTATGCTAAGATTGCCTACTTAGAAAAATGTAAATTTTCACTTTTCACCTATGTTATTGGCAAAAGATTTAAAAGATATATGATGCTATTGCTGATGGTGATGTGAAGAAATGTTTAACTTCATACACTGATGATGAAATGTAAAGTGTTGTAAATTTTTTGAAAGCCCCCTGGCAGGATATATTAAAATTAAAATACATGTATCATCAATATTTTAACAACCATCTCAAAAAGCTAGAGATGAAAGTCAAACTTTCTGTGACTGCAGAAGCATAGGGAAATAAATTTTTTTAAAAAAAGGAAATCAAACTAAATACAAAGTAATTAGAGGAAATGGAATAATAAAGGTAAAAGCATTGATAAAGTAGAAAACAAACAATAGAAAAAATCAACGAAGCCAAAACTCAAGTCATTGAAAAGACTAGTAAAATTGCAAATGTAGTAAAACTTAGGGGTAAAACAGCACAAATGACTGGTATCAGAAAGGAAAAATGGGATATCACAACAGACTCCACAGACATTAAAAGATCATAAGAGACTATTATAAACATTTTTTTGCCAATACATTTTAAAATTAGAGAAAAGAAAAAAATTCTTAAAAAATAATTTCTCAAAAGTGAGAAAAATTCTGAATAGTCTTACATTTAATAAACAAATTGAATCCAGATATAAGAAGCTTTACATAGAGAAAACTCCGAGGAAAATACCTTTACCAGCAAACTCCTTGTTACTTATTCAAATGAGTTGAGAATTTATGCCCACACAAAAATCTACACACAAGTGTTTATAGCAGCTTTATTTATAATTGGCAAAACTGGGAGGCAACTAAGATGTCATTCAACAGGTGAGTGAATAAGCAAGTTGTAGTAGATCCATACAATGGAACCTCATTTAGAGATAAGAAGAATGAGCTATTAAGCCACAAAAAGACATGGAGGAATCTCAAACACGTATTGCTAAGTGAAATAAGCCAATGTGGAAAGGTTACATATTGTACAATTCCAACAATATGAGTTTCTGGAAAAGGTAAAACTATAGAAAGAGTAAAGAAATTGGTGGTTGCTTGGAGTCTGGGGGAAGGAAGAGACGAATAGGCGAATCACAGGGGATT
Source organism: Rhinopithecus bieti (assembly GCF_001698545.2). Classification (NCBI taxonomy): domain Eukaryota; kingdom Metazoa; phylum Chordata; class Mammalia; order Primates; family Cercopithecidae; genus Rhinopithecus; species Rhinopithecus bieti. The sequence goes on along the minus strand of NW_016817076.1, from coordinate 97,520 downwards.
TTTAGCACAGTCAAAGTCACCTGTATAATACTATAATGGTGATACATGTCATTATATGTTTGTTAAGAACCATAGGTTTGTCAGAATCCACCACTATAATGGTAGATACATGACATATATTTGTCAAAACCCACAAAGAGTCAAGCCTAATGTAAACTATGGACTTAAATTGATAATGATATATTAATATTGGCTCATCAGCTATAACAAATGGACCACACTCATGCAAGACATTAATAATAGGGGAAAGTGGGGGAGGGAGGATAAGGGAGTATATGGGAACTCTCTGCTTATTTTCTATAAACCTAAAGCTGTTCTGAAAAATAAAGTGATATTAATTTTAAAAAAATGAATCAGAGCTAACCAGATGACTCGGAAGGAGTTTCACATGGTATCATTGAGTGAGAAATGCAATTTACAAAAAAGTATAGGATTTTATTTTTATAGACCAAGCAATAACTAAAACATCCTATATATTTTCATAGAGTTATATGAACAAGAAGAAAATATAAAATATGTAGAGATATATATTAGACTTTAGAGAGCCAAGTGAAAAGGGAAAAAATAAGACCGAAGATAAAATGTATATGATCACATATTTGCATTTATGAAAAATTATGTCTGAATATAGATGCATATATAAATTAAAGATATTTTCAAATAAGTTACTTGTCTGTATGTCTGCCTTCTCTACCATACTCCTAGAGGTAAGAAATTGTATCTTATTTATCTTTGGATGCTTGGAATCTATTCTAGTGCAAGCCACATAGTGAGTGTTCAAGAAATACACCAAATTACAGGAAAATTCAAATTGTACCAATGAGGATGAGATGGATGAAAGAGGTATCCCAAGGACACCCAGCTATATAATAGCAGAGCCGAGACACAAAGTCAGAGTTTCTAACCTTAACTGTTTATCACTTCTCACCCTCCTATGCCCTCATGTCAACAAATATTTATTAAGTTCTACTTTTTGCTAGTCATACATTCCTTTCCTGAATTCTGGATTATTTTGACACACCCCATGCTTGTTTCTGGGCAACCTCAAGCAAAATATCCACTAAAGCCAAAAGGTGTGGTACCAGCTAAAAATATTAAGATGGACTGAGATCATTGAGCATGACAAACCATCACGGGTTGTAAAAGAAAACCCACGATGTTCGGTATGTTCACTTCATCTTTTGAAACAGATTCATTATTCTATTTAGTCTATAAACACTGGCAGCTGTCTTCTATCAGACATTACTGGATAACACAGGGTCCCTCCCCTGGAGGAGCTTATTGTGGAATGGAGGATATGAAATAGTAAATGACAATAAAAGAATCACGATAGAATGTGCCAAGAGATATAATGGAGGTGGGTGGGAGACGCAGGAATCATAAATTAGGCCTTGGGGAGGCAGAGAGGATTATGGAAAAGAGATTCTTTGGCTGAGGTTAGTGACAGAGGGTGACTGGGAAAGAGTAAAAGAGTATCATAGCAAAGAGAAGCTGAATGCAAAGATAGGAAAGATCACATTTAAGAGCACAAGCTTTGGAGTCTTCTAACGTGGATTCAAGGTTTCACTGTGTAATGTGAAGCAAGCTTCTCTCTAAGCTTCAATTTTCTTTTTAGACAAATGAGGATAATGCCAGCAACAATCTCAGATGCATGAGAATGCATGGGAAGCACTTATCAGGGTTCTGGAACATTGTCAACATGGAATCGATGACAACTATTATCAGGATTTTCAGAGCACTAGGTAATGAGCAGAGATGCTAGGAGAGCATTCATACCAGACTATGGGGTACTTATCCACTCACTCACTCACTTGCTTGTTTGTTTATTTGTAGCCACAACTTAGAAGTGATAGCACTAACTCAGTCATGGAGAATTCACATAGTAGGACCTAAAAAACACTAAAAGGTAGACCTCCAAGGAAATGTAATCAAATTAGACTTTTATTTTTTCTAGATACATTTCATAAGAGTCACTTAGTCAAAATATATATGCTGTACAGAAAATTCTATTGGACCCTCTTGAAAGGAAAAAAAAAGGAAAAAAAGTTGAAGATATAGATCCCTACTTTCAATAGCTTTATCATTTAGCACTTTGCAATAAAACATGTATTCATTTATCAATGATCTTCAGCATCTGCTATGTGGCCCTGTCCTAGGCACAGAGGTGCGGCAGTGAATAAATCACAGGGAAAATGGCACCAAATAAGGCAGGCAACAAATAAGCAAAGAAATCAATGACAAAATATCACAAAATGTTGTGATGAAACTAAAATGGGTTAACGTGACAGAGACTGATTAGTGGGGTGTGGGTGGAAGAGCGTGGCAGCGGGCAATGTTTGACAAAGTGACCCAACAAATATGGACCTGAGTTAATAAAGAGAGAGAACCATAAGATGATGGAGAAGCTTCCACGAGGAAGCAATAGCAAGTGCTTTGGCCCTTAGATGGGAATGAGGGTGATGTTTGAGAAAAAGAAAGAGCTGTGAACTTACAGGTTCTCAACTCAGCATCATGGAATCTCTGGAGGCCCACAGCTATGCTGATTTAGTTGCTTTAGGGTAGGCCACAGATATGTTTTTTCAAAAGCTCCTCAACTGTTCCTAAGGTGAAGGTGAGGCAAGAAGCACTGGCCAAGCATGCAGAGTGCAGGAGAAGCAGGTAGGAGATGTGTTCAGTCAGGCAGACTGTGTTCAATCACACAGGACTCAGGATGCCAGGGTTAGAGCTGGTGTTTTATTTTGAGTGTGACGGGAAACCACTGTAAGTGGCATAGGTGTGGCATAAACTAATTTAGAATTTAAAAGTAGTACTTTGGATACTGTCTGAAGTACAGATGGCAGGGGAAAGGGGACAGAGTGTAAAAAGCAAAAGCCAGTTAAATACACGGGTAAATTCCAGTGACACAACAAATACAAATCTCCACCCCTGGCTGGCCAACTAAGGGCCACCAGGGGAATACACGCATTAGTGCACATCAAATGGCTTTTGCTGAACGTGGCTATATAGTAAGGTGAGCTGGAATTATCTTTCTCTTTCTACCTTACCTTCATATGTTAGTCTTTAACATGGACAACTGTTATTCAGTGGTTCTCAACCCTGGTTGCCATTACAATCACCTATGACAGTTGAAAATATACTGATGCTCACCAGGCACAGTGGCTCACGCCTGTAATCCTAGCACTTGGGGAAACTGAGGTGGGAGAATTGTTTGAGGACAGGAGTTTGAGACTAGCCTGGGGAACATAGTGAGACCCTATCTCTAAAAAAAAAAAATAAATTGAAAATTAGCAGGGCATAGCAGGGCATGGTGGTGCACAACTGTAGTCTCAGTTACTCAGAAGGCTGAGGTAGGAGGATTAGTCAAGCCCAAAATGTTGAGGCTACAGTGGGCCATGATCATACCACTGCACTCTAGCCTGAGTGACAGAACGAGACCTTGTCTCAAAAAAAGAAAAAACAGTACTGATTCTGGCGTTACCCCAGAAACTTCTGTTTACTGATCTGGGGATTGAACCTGGACACTGGGAAATTTTAAAAGTTTCTCAAGTAAATTAAGTGAATGTATTCTATAGATAGCAATAAGAAGCACTTAATTAAACAAACAATAATCCATTAATTGGCAACAGATGTGTTAAAGTTGGTACAAGATTCTGATTCACTTACAGTTAAGTTTAACTGAACATAGAGTCTTCATGTCCAGGAAAGGGAGCCCGACCCAGCAAATCCAGGGTAAATGTTATGATTGAGAGTCACCATCCTGAGATGGTCAGTGCAGTAGGGAATGGTTTGCTTGGCCTGAGCACAGCAGAGTTGGTGTGTGAGTGTTGGTGTGTCCTCAATATAATTTATCCTAGAAAAGAAAGGTCAAGGGTGGGAATCCCCAGCTTTGTATTTTGCTTGCAATATAGGATATCTTTACAAATTTTTAATCTTCACTATATGTCTCAAAACTTCCTATACTTGAACAACTGTTGTCAAATCCATGAGTAACCAAAAAGCTGTCAAAGTTATGGTGATCCGCATCCATCCTAAACATGAAGAGGATGTATGATTAAGCTGTAACTTTTCCTGAACGTGTTAGGATGTGGAGTGGGGCTGGGTGACTGGGGGAAGCTGAGTGCTCATGGTGGAATCTTTATGATCTGTGGTGAGGCTGTCCTCCTTAGAATAGTTTGCTTATGGTGGGGCCTGAAGGTTGGGAGATGGTCTGGGCCATCCTGTGGAATCTTTTCTGGAGGATGGAAAGTTTAACTCTTTTTCTTTTTTTTTTAGAAGGGATCTCACTCTGTCTCCTAGACTGTAATGCAGTGCTTCCAACTCGTGGGCTCAAGCAATCCTCCTGCTTCAGCCTCCTCTTCTAAGTAACTGGGACTATAGGTACATGCCACCATGCCCAACTTTAACTCTTTTAAAAACATATATTTATGGAGGATCCTACTACACATAAAGCTGTGACAAAGGAAATAAAGGGCTCTGCCATTAGGCATACAAATCAGACATGTAAACTTATTTTTAAATATGTGTATAAGTAAAAATTTTTATTGACTTACATTATTAGTACATATAAGTACAATATAATATTACCTGTGCTTTTAGTATTTGAAAGCACTAAAAATGAATTTCTTTTAAAACATTGGATTTGTCTTTAAGAATGAGAATGACTCTGATTCTGAATTAATGAGTTTTAGTGCCCATTACATTACTTAGATATTAATTTTAAGTATCCATACACTTGAAATCGGTTATAACATAGCAAATAATCCAATAATCTTGGATTATTTAAATGTTACAGTAAGAAAGCATTTCTTTTACCTTCACATAGTTGTATTCTAAGAGAATAAACTGCCCATCAGGAGATATTGAATAATCATTTATAGAATGTCCAAATTCATCCTGTGAAACAAGAAGAACAAAGAAAAATTGAACAATTCCATTTCATTGCCATCACTGTGCACTTACTTCATAGGGGGTATTGTTCTAGACATGTGGCTTTTGCCTTGGGAGTTCCTAATCTAGCAGAGGTGGCATATTCACCCACACAAATGACCATGATGCCAGGTGGGTGGTGATCAGTGTTAGAAAGCCAGAAAGGGAAGGATTAATCTGAAGAGGAAAGATGCCTGCGAGAGTTAGGATGAGGAAAAGAGAACTTTCTCAACAGTCGGAAAAGCGTGAGCAAAATGCCACGCATGGGAAAGGACGTCATGTTTAGAGACTCCTTAAGGGTCATGTGTAACCTGAATATAGTTTGTGGGGGCGCTGGTGTCAATGGAAGGTGAGAGGACAACAAATTGGAAAAATAGTTGGGACCTAAATGTAAGATGTGGAACTAGACCTATGTTTTTGCAAGTGATAGAATCATATCTATCTTTTACAAAGATACTCTGGTGACACAGTGGCTGAAATGAGAGGGAAGGACGGAGGGCTGGTATCAGCCTGGATGTGGGGAGTGCAGAATGCAGATAGGGACACAAGTTAGAGCACTCACTACCACAAGATTAAACGAGGGTTTGAGCAAGGACTGTCCAGTGGAAATGGAAACTGCGATATACCTGACATGCAGAGGGAGAATTGACAGGGTCTGTTGTCACCTACTGTGGGGGATGACATGAGTCAATGATGATTCCGAGGTTTCTAGCTTAAGTGGCTTGGAGGAGAATTAAGTAACTTTTACCAACACTGGGAACTCACGAAAAAGAATAAGATGCTTTCAGTGTGCTAGGACAGCTGAGAAAAGATAACCAGTTTAGCTTGGGATTTTGAGTTTGAAATCCACATGTAGGAGCCAACAGTCTATTAGAAATTAAAGTTTAGATCTGGGAGAAGGTTATTGTTAAGTGAGTGTATATGAGAGTCAAGCCAGAGAGGAGGGCAGTAATGCTGTGGGGTTGCATGAAATTCACCAAAGGAGAGCATGCAAAGTGAAGAGGGAGGCAAATGAAGACGGAGCCCCAAGGAACACTTACATTTAAAAATATGGGCAGAGGAAGAGGAATCGTCAAAGGAGACTAAAAAGTAGTCAAGGCAGGGAGCATTTCAAGAAGGAGAGAAAGATCCACTTTGCCATATGCTGCAGAAATAGTCCAACAGGTTGAGAAATGACAGTACTCGTGATTTCAAAGGTAATGAAAAAAATCCCCAGAATTCTATGCGTGAATTAATTATGTGATTAAACATACAAATGTACTGTTCTCCAAGAAAACCGAGCTGTTTCCATATTCAGCATTGAATACCAAGATATTATTTTCTTGTTTGTAGAGATATTCATGATCTAAAGAGAGAAAACAACCAGATCAAAATTTCAAGTTGTTACTAAACATCTTCATAAGCTGAAAATTATAGAATGCAATATAAGTTCACAAATACCAAATAGGCATTTCTAAGCTGAGAAAACATGAATGATATTATACTAACATTCATTCATTTTTTCATCATTATTGTCAAGGTTTCAATTCACATTTAATTTTTTATTGTACATGTCAAAGAAATACTTGAGTTTCTTTCAGTCTTTCTCCCTTTGCACTTCAAGTAGAAAAAAAAAAACAAAAAACAAAACTCTCCATAGAGTTTTAAAACAAGGATTACCTCTTCTGAGTGCCATAAAAGCACCCTACATCTCAACCTAACTAGAATGAACATAAGCATAAAATCTGCCCTACCCAAAAAATTCTTACCTGAAATCCATCGTAAGGAGTATAACTTCAGTCTATAAGTATTTTTTAAGTAATCAGTTAGAGTGTAAGTTTTGCGACTGTCAGCTGTAGCATCATCTGCTGGTTGAGAAAAAGAGCCAAATGTTCAGTAAGATGGAATAACCTAAGTTTTGGATAAAATAAACAAATGGATCGCTACAATAAACCCTGCTCACCAAATTCACAAATACCCTCACAAAATGCAAGACACATTTTAAAAGACTTCAGACTGAATGGATGGAGTAAAAATCATTGAACTATGAAGTGTGTGTGTGTGTTTGTTTCACTGTGCTGTATTGTGCTGCACTAGTGCACTTTACTGTGAAGGTCTAGATCAGCAATGTCCTATAGAAATACAATGTAAGTATATTTTCTAGTAGCTATATAAGAAACACAATCTTTTTTTTTTTTTTTTTTTTTTTTTGAGGCGGAGTCTCGCTCTGTCGCCCGGACTGGAGTGCAGTGGCCGGATCTCAGCTCACTGCAAACTCCGCCTCCCGGGTTTGCGCCATTCTCCCGCCTCAGCCTCCCGAGTAGCTGGGACTACAGGCGCCCGCCACCTCGCCCGGCTAGTTTTTTTGTATTTTTAGTAGAGACGGGGTTTCACTGTGTTAGCCAGGATGGTCTCGATCTCCTGACCTCGTGATCCGCCCGTCTCGGCCTCCCAAAATGCTGGGATTACAGGCTTGAGCCACCGCGCCCGGCCTAGAAACACAATCTTAAGGCAAAATTAATTTTAGTAGCATATTTTATTTAGCGCAATACATCCAAAATATCGTTTTGCCATGTAACGAATATTTAAATGTTATGAGAACTTTCTTGTTCTTTTTTTTTCATTCTAACTCTCAAATCAGATATGTAGTTTATACTTACAGCATATCTCAATCTGACTAGGTACATTTTAAGTTAATAGTTACATGTGACCACATGTTCAATGACTACTGTGGTGGATGGCCTGGAGCTAGATCATCCTTTTCGGACGCTTTGGGGCCCAGTTTCAGGCCCTCCTGCTTCTCAGAGACCCTTAGGACATGCTGATCACCCAATTCGGGGATCTTCATCAATATCATTACTTTTCTTTGAACTTAACAGAATTTGTTCTGTATTCTACTACTGGTGACCCAAATTCAAAGTCTGAAAATCATTTTTGATACCTGTCTGTTTTTCCACCATGCCCATCTAATTGACCTTCTTGATTATTCCTGCAAATTTTTTTTTTCAGGTATCCCTGCCATTAGATTCTCCCAATTCTATCCCTTCTCTGCACCACCACTAGAATAATTTTTCTAAACCACTACTTTCATTCTGGTGATCCCTTCTCCAAAAGTTTTCAATGTTTCCCCATTGCCTACAGGAAGAAGATTAACACTCCTTAGCCTGACACTCACAGCCCTCCACAATTGACACAAGAGTGTCTTATGTCACTCTCTCCTTGCAGGGACCATCTCATTCACTCTTATGACCTACACACTGAACCTAGAAGACTTTCTTGGGCTTTTCCACCTCTGCTCCTTTTTCTAAACCACTTCTCTGCAGTGTCTTCCCTGCTTTTCTGGTTGTCAGAATCACTACCCTCCAATTCCCATCTCTTTCATGAAGACTTTAGTTCTGCCCCCTCTGACTTTTGCCCCAACACTACTAATTTGGCTCTTGTCATTTAATGACAAAATAGTTGACAACTCTTTTCCTTTGCCTACCCATGTGGTGTCCTCAGTTAGGCCATGTAGTCTTTGAAGACAATGCTTTGTTTCTTGTTCATTTTAATTTTTACAGCAACCTTTAGCAGCTAACACAATTCAATTCCACAGTAGGCACACACTCAAAGAGGTTTTATTGGTTGATGTAGGATATCATCCTAGAAGCATAATCAAGCCAACGTGATTCCTGTTCTCCAATCCCAGAGTCTGTCCACCAATGAAAGAGCTTAAAGTATTTTTTCTCAAATCCTCTACTTTTTCCACATATACACAAACATACACTCACATAATCAGCCACCATTATAAAATTCCTGTAACTGCAGTTCTTACAATTTGTGGGACTAGGAAGCCAGCAGCCCTGTCTCTTGTTAATTTTCTTGCAGGAAATGCCTCCCTTGTAATTTTCTTACAGAGAATGCTCTTTCAAACAATTTCTTAAAATTTTATTTCTTCAAATCTGGTACACATACACCATGGAATACTATGCAGCCATAAAAAGGAACAAGATCGTGTCCTTTGCAGGGACGTGAATGAAGCTGTAAGTCATTATTCTCAGCAAAGTAACACAGGAACAGAAAACCAAACACCACGTGTTCTCACTTGTAAGTAGGAGGTGAACAATGAGAATACATGGACACATGGTGAGGAACAACCAACACTGGGGCCTGTTGGGGTGGGGTGGGGTGGGGTAGGGAGAGGGAGAGCATCAGGAAGAATAGCTAATGGACTCTGGGCTTAATACCAAGGCGATGGGTTGATCTGTGTTGCAAACCACCATGGCACATGTTTACCTACATAACAAACCTGTACATCCTGCACATGTACCTTGGAACTTAAAATAATAGTTGAAAGAAAAAAAGAAAAAAGATAAGAAGACTTCTGAGGTGGGCCATTCCCTCGGTTAAAAATGACAACGCTTTCTGTTTTCAACATTGTAAGTAACGATAATAA
>NW_016817076.1:0-87528 GCF_001698545.2 Rhinopithecus bieti | reverse complement strand
TTTTGAGACGGAGTCTTGCTGTGTCGCCCAGGCTAAAGTGCAGTGGCGCGATCTCGGCTCACTGCAAGCTCCGCCTCCCGGGTTCACGCCATTCTCCCGCCTCAGCCTCCGAGTAGCTGGGACTACAGGCACCCGCCACCTCGCCCAGCTAGTTTTTTTTGTATTTTAATAGAGACGGGTTTTCACCATGTTAGCCAGGATGGTCTTGATCTCCTGACCTCGTGATCCACACGCCTCGGCCTCCCAAAGTGCTGGGATTACAGGCTTGAGCCAACGTGCCCGGCCAAGGAGTTATACTCTGTTATCAAGAGGCATTAGTTTAAAATGTACATAAACACACCCCTAAATGAGTGTAATTTGAAATACAGATGATTATCGACATCCACAATCCTGATAGTCTGCTGATGTAGATATCTAGACAGATCTGCACACACACATATATGTATATATAAAAAAATAGATATATCAACATGGAACATCTATCAATAACTCTTGATTTTGTAAGAAAGGAATTAACTTAATACCTATAAAAGATCACATATAGTATTATCTCATTTAAATGCATCTCACTTAAAGGTATTTACCCAGGTTTTTCAGGCAACACAGTTACATTGGGAATGTTGAAATAATTGAGGCAAAATTCCTTTGACAGCACTTGCTGCCCGGGGTGCTTCATCTTGAGTTCATGATGTGCTCCTCCCTGTGCACTTAACTCGCCTGCCCTCCTCAGACCTTGCTGGGTTCATTCTCTCACAAGTCTATAGCTTTTTTTTTTTTTTTTTTTTTTGACAGGATCTCGCTCATGTTGTACAAGGTGGAGTGCAGTGGCACAATCACGGCTCACTACAGCCTCAACCTGCCAGGCCCAAGTGAGTCTCCCACCTCAGCCTCCTGAATAGCTGGGACTACAGGCACACACCAGGCTAATTTTTGTATTATTAGTAGAGACAGGTTGTTGCCATGTTGCCCAGGCTGGTCTCCAACTCCTGGGCTCAAGCAATCCTCCCACCTTGGCCTCCCAAAATGCTGGGATTACAGGCATGAGCCGCTGCACCTAGCGCAGTCCACAGTTTGAAAGCCCATCATCTCTACCACATTCAGGTTCCCTTCTGCTCATGATGGCTCCCTGTGAATTGGATCCATAGGCTCATTTCCCAGATATCAACTCTGATGGCACACTTAACTAGAGTTTAGGACATTCCTGCAAGCCCCAGGCTTACACTGGTCTGTGTCAGGCTCACTCAGCTGCTTTAGAATAACCCTGCAATCCAGTTTCCACATATTAGCTGCCAGTCCAAGAGCAGTGCGGCTAAATTGGAGCAAGCAGAGCAACACAAATGTTCCTTGTTTTTTGCCTTGCCGTTTGATAAGCAGGGCACATTGGAAGACAGTTTTGAAACATCAAGATACGCGAGTTCTGTGAGACAAGAGTGCCAACTCCAGGTTTTGACCTTTAGCAAGTTCATAGTTTGCTGCCAAGTTACAACCTATTTTGTCAAACTCTTATAAGACATGCTCATGATTCGTCTTCCTTGTCTACTTGCTCACTGACAGGGCACTGCTGCAGCAGCAGATGAAGGTCTTTGGCTGCTTGCATGGTTTTCTTAGTTCGGCCTGGGACATGTTCATTTGACTTATCAGTTCAAAGCATTGTGCAGCCAAGTAAAGCACTTAATCATATGTTACCCATCAGTTTATACAGAAACTCGAGTTTCAAATCTTTAATTTAAAAATAAAAATATAGATTTATAAGTTTATACTTTTCTTCTTCAGCTAAAGCAACTATTAGCTTGAACCATATGAAAATACCATTTTTGTTAGTTAAAAAAGGTAGAATAGCGGCATTTAAAATGGCTCAATCTAATAATAAATTCTTATCAAAGTGTTAAGGTATCTTAATGAATCCTTGCTGTAGTGTCAAAATTATTTCTGAAAAACAATAATTCCAGAATGATAAAATCCAAATAAGATAGTAGTATAGTTCCATGGGATATCCTTGCTTTGATCAATTGCAAGATATTTTGAATATTGTCATCCATTCATACTAAACATTTTTGTCTATATTAAATTGACATATAATGTTTCCACTCCACAAAATAAACTGTTTTGGTAAATAAATGGCTAATGAAATACATCTAAAAAGAAATGTGCTTGTTACGGCGCATAACTGTGTAAAGTTGTTAAAAACAGGCAAAAGAGATATCTGGTTATAAAGTTCCTGTGTTCCGGCCGGGCGCGGTGGCTCAAGCCTGTAATCCCAGCACTTTGGGAGGCCGAGACGGGCGGATCACGAGGTCAGAAGATTGAGACCATCCTGGCTAACACGGTGAAACCCCGTCTCTACTAAAAAATACAAAAAAATTAGCCGGGCCAGGTGGCGGGCGCCTGTAGTCCCAGCTACTCGGGAGGCTGAGGCAGGAGAATGGCGTGAACCCGGGAGGCGGAGCTTGCAGTGAGCTGAGATCTGGCCACAGCACTCCAGCCTGGGCAGCAGAGCAAGACTCCATCTCAAAAAAAAAAATAAAAATAAAAATAAAAAAATAATAAAGTTCCTGTGTTCCATACGGTAATCAGCTAACATTCCATATTGATGCTTGTATCTATGATGGGTATAAAGAAATAAAACCAGTGTTACTTCAAAATTTGCTCTAGCAAATTAACGGCCTTGACACAGGGGTGGTGGAAGAAAAATCAAGGAGGTAAAAGAAGAAACTGACTGAATGTCCCCTCGTCCTGTGGCTATATCCTCCAGCAGCACATGCAGGCTGCCACCCATCTCCATAGATTCAACAAACACCAGTCAAGGGGTTCAGCAGCTAGTTGCTTTGAATCAGAGAGCCTGGATTTGAAACCAGGTCCATTTCTTGCCTTGGGGCCTTGGGAAAATTACTGAATCTTTGCTATGATTTGAAAGATGGTGTCCCTTCCAAAACTCACGTTGAAACTTAATCTCCATTGTGGTAGTGTTGAGAGGTGGGGCCTCTTTGGGAAGTGATTAGTGCTTCATAAAAGGGCTGAAGGGAGGCCAGGTGCTGCAGTTCACGCCCGTCATCCTAGCACTTGGGAGGCCGAGGTGGGCAGATAACCTGAGGTTAGAAGTTCGAGACCAGACTGACCAACATGGAGAAACCCTGTCTCTACTAACAATACAAAATTAGCAGGGTGTGGTGGCACATATCTGTAATCCCAGCTACTCAAGGCTGAGGCAGGAAGATTGCTTGAACCCGGGAGGCGGAGTATTGGTGAGCCGAGATAGCGCCATTGCACTCCAGCCTGGACAATAAGAGTGAAACTCCGTCTCAAAAAAAAAAAAAAAAAAAAAAAAAAAAAAAAAAAAGTTGGAGGCGGGGCCTCTGGAAGGAACTCGCTGCTGCCTTTGTGGCCCTCTACCTTTCACCATGTGGGGATGCTGCCTTGAGAGACAATGCTGTCGATGGGGTGGGACCTCACCAGACACTGACCTGCCTGCACTTTAATCTCGGACTTCTCAGCCTCCAGAACTGTGAGAAATACATTTCTGTTCTTTAAAGGTTACCCATTCTTAGGTATTTTGTTATAATAAGACAAATGGACCTAGAAAGAAATTGGTACCAGAGAAATGGAGTGTTGCTGTTACAGATACCTAAAAATGTGGAAGTGGCTTGGAACTGGTTAATGGGTGAGGCTGGAATCGTTTTGAAGAGCAGGCTAGAAAAAGCCTAGATTACATCTACAGAGTGTTAAACACAATTCTGGCGAGGGCTCAGAAGAGGAGAGCTGTGGATAGAGCCTCGGTCTTCTTAGAAATTATCTAAGTGATTGTGATCAGAATGCTGGTAGAAATATGGCAGTAAAGGACCCTTTTGATGAGATCTCAGACAGAAATAAAGATCTCATCGGAACTGGAGAAATGGTCATTCATACCAGAAAGTGGCACTTGGCTGCATTGTGTCTGTGCCCTTCTGGAAGGCAGAATTAGAGGATAAACAAGGATGTCTGGCAGAGGAAAAAAACACGTTCAGGGTGCTGAATGGTTTCTCCTGACATCCTATAGGAAAACGTGAGAAGAGAGAAACAAATTAAAGACAATTCATAATCATAAGGGAAGATTTGGAAAAGTCTCAGCCTGACCTGATCCTGCTCAGGTTGTAAAGACAAAAACGCAAGTTCAGAGAGAATACCAAGGGTGTGGCCAAGCAATGTTTAAGTTTAATAAGGAGATTAGTATGGAAAATAGGAAGCCAGATGCTATTCATCAGGACAATGGAACAATGACCCTGAAGGCAGTTTGGAGATTATTGCTACTGCCCCTCCCATCACAGGCCCAGACTGCCACGGCCTAGGGCAGGGGTGTCCAATGTTTTGGTTTCCCTGGGCCACAAGGGAAGAAGAATTGTCTTGGGCCACACATAAAATACACTAACACTAACGATATCTGAATAACTTAAAAAAAAAAAGAAAATCACAAAAATAACTCAGAATGTTTTAAGAAAGTTTACAAATTTGTGTTGGGCTGCATTCAAAGCTGTCCGGCCACATGCCACCCGTAGGCCACAGGTTGGACAAGCTTGGCCTAGGGGAAAGAACTATGTCAAGAAAAGGAGCCTTGGGCACCCATGGGACCCCATCACTGACTCCCCTGCACCTCCTTGTCTCTGCTCTCAGCATTCTGGTGCAGCACTCTTCAGCTGCCACATATGTGACTCAAGCAGGCTGAGCTGCCGCTCTAGCATGTACAGGCTATAAACCTTGGCAGCACCCATGTGGTGCTAATTCTGCAGGAGCATAGAGTGCACAAGCATGGGGGCATGGCTACCTCCTCCTAAATTTCAAAAGATTCCTCTGAAATGCTAGTGGCCCACGCAGAGAACTGCCACAGGAGCTACTGCAGAGTCCCAACTAGGGCAGTGCTTAATGGAGCTGCTGGGCAGGGCCACCCTTGAGGCCCCAGAACTGTAGTCACCAGCATGCAATGTCAGCCTGGGAGAGCCACAGGCACAAGACTTCAATCCATGAGAGCTACTCCATGGGCCGTGCCCAGCAAAGCCATATTGGGGCCGTGGGTGGTCCTCTGAGGTCTTGGGAACCCAATCACCACCCTAGCATGTCTGAAACATGGGACATGGAGTCAAAGATTATTTTTAAACCTCAAGATGTAATGTTGTTTACCCTGTTGGGCTTTAGATTTATTTGGAACTTGTTAACCGTTTCTTGCTATTTCTCCCATTTGGAATGGAAATATCTATCCTATGCCTACCCCACTGTTGTATTTTGGAAGCACACAACTTGTTTGATTTCACAGATTCACAGCTGGAGAGCAATTTGCCTCAGGGTGAAGCTTACCTTGGGTTTCACCTAATTTAGGTGAAAACTAATTTAGATGAGACTCTGGCCTCTAGCCTTCTGAGTTGATGCTACAGAAAGTTAAGAGTTGGGAGGCTGTTAGGATGGAATGAATGCATTTTGCATATGAAAAGGACATGAAGTTTGGGATTCAAGGGCGAATCCTATGGTCGAGTGTACACCAAAATTCAAGTCTTGAAACTAAATCCCTGTTGTGATATTAAGAGGTGGGACCATTTGAAGTGATTAAGTCATGAGGGCTCCTCACTCATGAATGGTTAGGTGCCTTATAAAAGGGCTGGAGGGAACTAGCCTAAGCCTTTTTGCCTTTCTACTTTTCTGCCGTGTGAGAATGCAGCACGAAGGCCCTCACCAGACACCAAATGCCAATGCCTTGATATTAAACCTCCCATCTCCAGAACTGTGAGAAAATAAATTTCTGTTGCTTATAAATTACCTAGTCTGTGGTATTTTGTTACAGCAGCACAAACTAAGACATCTTTTAAAGTTTCATTTTAAAAATCCATAACACGAGACTAATAGCCCATGGAGATTTTTAATGATTAAATGAGGTAACGTATGTTATATGCTTAGCTCAGGACTTAGAACTTAGGAAGCACCTGTAGGTATGTTACACTATGCATTGTTGTTTTGTTCCAAGCATATGCTAGGCAACCAGAATACAAAAAAGAATATAAAAGAGTCTTTCTTCTGGAGCACCTAAGAGTGAGATTAAGAATTTAACTGCAGTAAAATAAGAGCCAGTTAAGTTTCACTGTGTTCATAATGAAAACTGATCCTAATAAAAAAGCATGAGATAATTACATTGAGAAAAATATTTAGGATAAGTGCAATCTAATTATTTCCTAAGGGCCAATGCATATCACTTTCTTCCTTCTATTAATACATGCCTAACACCATCCGTAGCATCCATATTGGAAGTCAGCAGTTTTGAGTATGAAGGGAAAACATTGGACTTAATGGAATTAGAGGATGTCTGAAGACTGATATTTCTCTGATTACTATACATAAGAGACGTTAGAATACAATCACAATAGCAGATTTACCTTCTCAACAAAAGGACACTGTGGTGCGGCTGGATGCAGTGGCTCATGCCTGTAATCCTAGCACTTTGGGAGGCTGAGATGGGTGGATTGCCTGAGCTCAGGAGTTCGAGACCAGGCTGGGCAAAATGGTGAAACCCCGTCTCTACTAAAATACAAAAATAAAAGTTATCCAGGCGTGGTGGTGGGCACCTGTAATCCCAGCTACGCAGGAGACTGAAGCACGAGAGGTTGCAGTGAGCCGAGACTATGCCACTGCACTCCAGCCTGGGCAACAAAGTGAAACTCTGTCTCAAAAAAAAAAAAAAAAAAAAAGAACACCGTGGTACATCCGGGGCATATGATAAATGCATTCCATCTAGCTGGAGGCTGTAGAATGTTGGGACTGTCAGGTGACCAAACTTTGGTTAGGGACATAATCACGTTCCAATGTGTTCACCTGAAATAGTACAATGCACATTTCCCCGAATAGCAACACTTTGAAAAAAAAAAAAATACATTTTAATGGGTTTTAGCACCCCTCCTCCTCCACCTCCTCCTCCTTCACCTCCTCCTCCTCCATCTCCTCCTCCTCTTTTGCCTTTCCACTTCATCCACACTGGCCACCCAGTGGCCAGACACACCAGGCTCATGCCTGCCTCAGGGACTTTGCACTTGCTATATGCTCTTCCTGTAATGTTCTTCCCCCAGATACGGCCAGGGCTTGCTTCCTCACCTCCTTCAGGTGTTTATTCAAATGCTGCACTCCTTCCCTGGACTAGCACTGCAGCCTTCTCCCCCATGGTATTCTCTACTACTCTTTCCAGCATTAGTCTTTTTTTCCTTAGCAATGATACCATCTAACTTATTATACATTTTACTTTTTTATATTGTTCACTCTCTGCCTCCCTTAATTGGAGGTAAGCTCCATGAGGGCACTGATTTTATTTTGTTTCATTCAGTTTACTATTATATTACTGCAGCCTAGAACAGTGCCTGGTGCACAGTAAGCACTCAATAGTTGTTGAATGAAAACATAAAAGTCAGACAATCTGAAAATAAGAACCAACAGCTCCAAACACAATATGTGAACTCCAAGTGGCTGTAGTGTAGGAAGAGGAGTGAGCTTAGCCAGACAGAACTAGACACATTGAGCACAGGAGCCTCTGAAACAGCCTTTGCAAAACTTATGACAGTGAGAGAAATCTAAACTAATTGACTCCATCTTGCTTCTAACCTCACAAGCTAACTACCTTTGCTCATTACTGGGTGTAGGCCAAGCAAACTATGGAAGAAATTTAGTTTATAGTTTAACTTTGAAGCAAGGATGATAATAGTCCCTCCCCAAACTGGCCCACTCTGAGGACTGAGATTGCCTTTCTAAGACTAAGAAGAAGCCACAACTGAGGATTACAGGAAGGGCCTGAATTCTGCCAAGAATTCAGGCTAGTAATTAAATGATAACCAGCCGTTATTCCAGAGGTCAGAAGATTTGTAACTTTCCCAACTGCTCTTATAGATAACATCACTATTGTCAAGTTGTCAAGACCTAAGATTGGTCTTTGAGATATTTTTCAGACTTTTGCATTCAGGTGGACCTGCTGACTCCACCTGGACCTGTGACTCATACCAAGGAACTAAATCAAGCAGTCTTGTGACCCTCACCCAGAAAATGACTTAGTGCACAAAGACCATTTTGGAAACTCCTATGATTTCATCCCCAAACAATCAACAGCACCCATTCCCTAGCCTCCTGCCTACAAAATCATCCTTAAAAACCCTAGCCTCCAAGCTTTGAGGGAGGCAACTTGAGAACTGTCTCCTGTCCTTTCACTTGGTTGGTCCTGTGATTATGAAATTCTCTATTGCAATATCACTGTCACAGAGAATTGGTTTTATCTGTGCAGCAGGCAGGAAGAAACAGTCAGGCTATTACAACTCAGGTTCTAGACCACCACTAGCTACTGTTAGGTCAGCACACTTCTGTAAGCCTGAGCCAGTCACCTACTGGCTTTCACCTCCAAATATACATATCCTTCCTTGCTCAGTGATTCTGGGGAAGGGTTTTAAAGCTGTATTTTCAAGAAGCCTCATCTGCAGGATTCTTGCTAGATTCTGTTAATAG
Source organism: Rhinopithecus bieti (assembly GCF_001698545.2). Taxonomy (NCBI): domain Eukaryota; kingdom Metazoa; phylum Chordata; class Mammalia; order Primates; family Cercopithecidae; genus Rhinopithecus; species Rhinopithecus bieti. The sequence goes on along the minus strand of NW_016817076.1, from coordinate 79,038 downwards.
GGGAAAATAGAGAAAAAATTAGATGACAATTAGAGAAGAGGAGGGACTCCTCCTTTCCTCTTTCTTGCTGACAGCATGCACCCAGCAGTAGCACCTGCTCTAGCCTTTAGCTTCCTTTGTAATATCCAGAATCTGCTTCATCATGCCTCTCAGAGGTACCGGTAGCAGCTGGGGGGATTATAAACTTTAGAGCTTTGATCTGAGATCTTCTGTGTTCCTCTTCTTCCTCTTTGTTCCCAAGCCCTAGAGGTGACTCCTTCCTGCAGTTACTCTTTCTCAGTTACCTCAGAGTTCCTCTTTTGCTCTTTTATCTGTGTAATGAATTTTCATATTAAATCTCTCTGCTGAAATATCTAGTGGGATTTCTTTTTTTTTTTTTTTTTTTTTTTTTTTTTTGAGACAGAGTCTCACTCCGTCACCCAGGCTGGAGTGCAGTGGTGCAATCTCGGCTCACTGCAACTGCTGCCTTCCTGGTTCAAGTGATTTTCCCGTTTCAGTCTCCCAAGTAGCTGCAACTTCAGGCATGTGCCACCACATCTGGCTAATTTTTGTATTTTTAGTAGGGATGGAGTTTCACCATGTTGGGCAGGCTGCTCTTGAACTCCTGGCCTCAGATGATCTGCCTGCCTCAGCCTCCCAAAGTGCTGGGATTACAGGCCTGAGCCACCATGCCTGGCCTCTAGTGTGATTTCCCTAACTGATATAAGAACTTACTCATCTTACCTATTATGATGAAATTAAATAGAACTTAAAGCTGTTGGAACTTTAGGTTATTTTGAGCCTTGAGAGGTATGTGGCCTGAGTCACATATCATGTAGCTGTAACTTCTGCTTTTTCCCGTAAATGACTAGACAAGACCTTGTGGTGCCAGAGATAGGAACCCCTCAGATCATCACCCCTGCTCATGGAAAGTTAAAGCAATTTTAGTTGGAATATACCAATCTGTAACCAATAATATCACTATAATACACATACTGACCTTGTATGGAAAATGTTGCAACCCTGCTAACTGCCTATATGAGTGAAACTTTCAACTCCTCACTTTGTAATGCTAACCCCATTTGTCTGGAGTATGTTTTCCGAGAGGTCATACTCAAGCTTTGCACTTGAATAAACTCTACACTTAATCGTTTTTCTGAATCTCATTATTTAAGTTAGACATTATAAAGAAAGTATTTTTAAGTGGTAAGAATACAACATCTAGACCTGGAGTTGGCACACATTTTCTTAAATGGCTGGTTGGTCAATAGTGTGGGCTTTGTGGGCCTTACAGTCTTTAGTCTCTGTTATAGTTACTCAAGTCTGCCATTGTAACTTGCAAGCAGCCACAGCCAGTCTGTGAGTGAGTGGGCACAGCTGTGTTCCCATAAAACTTTACTTTTACAACATCAGGTGGCCAGTCCTGACTATAGTTTGACAACCTCATCTAGACATTCCCCAAAATTGTGAGTGACATTAAAACAAAAACAAAAACTTCTCACAGGACTGGATTTGAAAGACAGATGTTGAGATTGAAACTCCAGTTACCCTGAAACAATATCAGCATACGACTCCAATATATGTAGCAGAAAAGTGAAAGTGGGGAGAATATTTATGTCTCAGTATTCAAGTATCAGATATCTATTTTCATCTTAACCCAAATATGAACATGTTGGTAAAGAAATGCAAGGCTAAGACCGAACTGAGCCCAGTTACATTGCCTGGTTCCCTCTGCTATCACAGCAGGGTCAGGAAGCGCTACACACACAGGCAGCCAGCACTAAGCAAGGTGGCAGGACTGCTTTATCCCTTCGTGAAATGAAATTTTTTTTTTTTTTTTTTTCTGATTATAGTCACTCCCTCTTTTCTTGATAGAACTTTTTCTGGGAATAAACAAGACTGATACAATAATGGCCCAAACTAATATGTACAGGGCTTTTATGCCCCATGAAGTTGACTGGCATTAGGCTGTGTAATCCGAGGTAATGATAAACACTTAAAAGGTGCAAAGTTCTTAAGTATATGACTAAATGACCCACAGGTCCATGAAACATGCAACTATTTTAGCAGAGGGCTAGTTTCTCTTGACATATACATAAAAGCAGTTGTAGTGGGACTTCCGTGGAGGTTATTAGAGTGCAAACTAAGAAAGATCAGCTCATGTTTGAAAGAAAACTGAGTAAAGGAAATCTGTGTTTATGGAAACTGAAAGCTCTAACACTGACTCATTGAAGAAGTCTCCTGAAGATTTATAAGTGTAATCAACGAGGCTATTCTTTGTGACAAGCATTTGTCATCCCCGATATAAGAAAAAACAATCACTGGAAAACAAAACTGCCACAGGAATTGCCCCATTCCTAGTATTTGCCAGGCAAAACATTCAGGAGCTGTTAAAACAAACAAACAAAAATGTTATAAATATATAAAGAATAATAATTACACATTCTTATGGTGTTCTTCTAGTTTACTGGGTTGTTCTAGGCAATGTAGACTTTCAACTCATTTATTCTTCTTACGCTCATTCCCATTTTACAAATAAGGAGACTGAGGCACAGACAGGCATAGCCAGTAACTAGACTAAAATCCTGTGATTAGTATGCACCAAAGCCACATTTGGATCAGGCAATATGGCGCCAAAGCCTGTGCTTACAATCACTCTTCTAAACCTCTCTAAATCTTTGGGACAGTGATTGCATGTGGTAAATACTTTCTTGGCATTTTTTGTGAATTGGGTGTTATGGAGTGTTTACATTCAGTGTTTGTAACTATTTTAAATAAGCAGGCTGGTAGTATCATGAGGACTTGGGTCAGCTGAAACTTAATTTGTTCTGCTTCAAAGTCAAAAGAGTGCAAATTCTCTCAGAAAACTCTAGAATGTTTGCTCTGGACAGTAAGAAGGATGGCAACACTATGGCTTCCTAGAAAGGAAGTTATACCATCTCTATTCTCTTTTCCATGGGAATACCCAATAACTTTTATCATCTTTTTCCTGAACTCATAAAAAAGTAGTCATGTAAGCTTTAAAATAGGTTTCTTTTCTTCTCTTTCTTTCATGTTTCCTAGATTTTATATATTATACAACGTTGAACAACTCAGGTCCTGCAGTATACATTTTGAAAAAATTATTAAATTAGCCAACAAAAAAATTCAATGATTCCTCCTTTACAGCAAAAGCTACCATAAGAAGCTTATTTTCTACCAAGCTCATCAGTTCTCTGGTATCTGTCCCTCCTGCCATTGTTTAACTCTTTCCTTAGAACTCCGAGGGAGAGGTGAGCTTCCTTCCCGATCGTTCCACACCCCAATCTGTGACTCATGCTTGTCTTCTTGTTCCCAAGGAATTTTTTTAATCTTACCTTTTCCCTCTAAAACACCCTTCCTTCCTTCCTTCCTTCCTTCCTTCCTTCCTTGCTTCCTCCTTCCCTCCCTCCCTCCCTAGCTTCCTTCCTTCCTAGAGTCCTTCTTTCCTAGCTTCCTTCTCTCCCTCCCTCCCTCTTCCTTCCTTCCTTCCTTCCTTCTTTCCTCCTTTCCTTCCTTCCTTCCTCTCTCTCTCTCTTTCTTACTTGAGACAAGGTCTCACTCTGTCACCCAGGCTAGAGTGCAGTGGCACTATCATGGCTCACTAAAGCCTTGAACGAACTCCTGGGCATCCCAAAGACCTAGGATTACATGTGTGAGCCACTGTGCCCAGCTGCATCTTCAGTTTCTTTCCACTGCTCACTTCTGCTCTATGGTTAAGCATGCAGAGTGTGTATCGATCTTAAAGAAATACTTACCTGAACCTGCTGCATCCTCAAGCCATCTGGACAAAGTTCTCAACCAAACAATCTACATTCATGGCCTTCATTTTCCTACTATTCCTCTGCATGCCTCTTGATCTATCCCTTACTACTTAGTCCACATTCATTTCTCTCTCCTCATCTTATTAAAATGTTTATTTTCTGTACCACATATTTTGCCAATTAATCAAGTAATTTTATATCTATTTAAGTACTTTAACAGTCTTTTCTTAACTAAACTATTAATAAGCCATGATGATGAACGTATTGTATCTTTTTTCAAACAGTTGCTAGCACTTACAAACTGTAAGTATACACAATTTAGTACTGAGTGGTTTATAAATATAAGAATTTTAATCAGAATTGCAGCAACATTAATAAATGTTCATTAAAAAATTTTTTCTTGCCTGAGCTCCAAGATAACTTCTTTAATTCACCAAACATTTACTTAGCACTCACTGCGTTATTCAGTGTTCTGGGCATTAGAGACATCACAGTGAATAAAGCATGAAAAACTCCTGCCCTTACGAAGCTTACATTTTAACTGGGGGAGACATACGAACAGAAAATGAGTAAGTAATGTCATATGTTAGGTGGTAACAAGTGCCATGGAGCCTTCACAATGGAAAGCCAATGAACAGGGTTAAGCAGAGAAGGACATGATTTGACTTATGTTTAAATACGATCACCAGCCTAGGCACGGTGGCTTACACCTATAATCCCAGCACTTTGGGAGGCTAAGACAGGTGGATCACCTGAGGTCAGGAGGATGAGACCAACCTGGCCAACATGGCAAAACCCCATCTCTACTAAAAATACAAAAAAAAAAAAAAAAAAAAAAAAAAAAAAAAAATTAGCCGGGTGTGGTGGTACGTGCCTATAGTACCAGCTATTCGGGAGGCTGAGGTGGGAGAATCACTTGAACCCGGGAGGCGGTGGTTGCAGTTGAGTCCAGACTGCATCACTGCACTCCAGCCTGGGTGACAGAGCAAGAATCTGTCTCAAAATAAATAAATAAATAATAAATAATAAATAAAATAATAAATTAAAACAATTTGATCGCTATATTATTAATAGTTTTCTATTACTATGTAACAAATCACCACAAACTTAGTGACTTAACACAGTACACATGTATCAGTTCAGAGTTCTGTAAGTCAGCAGTCCAGCCCATTTTGCTGAGTTCTCTGTTCAAAGTATTGTGAGGTTAAAATCAAAGTTTTGACTGGAATGAGTTGTCAGCTGGAGGCTCTGGGGAAAAATTACCTGCTTCCAGGCTCACACAGGTTGTTGGCAAAATTCAGTTCATTGAGGTTGTGAGAGTGAAGTTCTCATTTACTTGTTGACTACAAGCCAGGTTGGTCTCACCTCCTAGAGATGACCCACATTCCTGGCCATATGGCCCCTCTGTCTTCCAAGTCAGCAATGGCATGTCAAATCCTTCTCATGCCTGGGATTCCTGACTGCCTGTTCTGTGACTAGTCAGAGAAACTCTGCTTTTAAACGGCTCATGTGATTCAGTCAGGCCCAAGCAGGTAATCTCCCTTTCTTAAAGCTGACTGTCCATTATAACGAAACTTAACTACAGGAAGAAAATCCATCATAGCCACAATCTCAGAGATTAGTACACAGGAGGGGAGGCGGGAGTTCTTGGGGGTCATCTTAGAATTCTGCCTACCACAATCACCTTGTCTGTTGTGTTGAGAATACACCACAGGGGGAAGTAAGAAAAAGAAAGAGAGATGTTGGCAATAATTTAGGGGAAGGGCAATTGTGTCTTTGACCAGGGTAGTAGGAGATGAGGTGGTGAGGTATGGTCAAACTCTGAGAGAACATGAAGATACAGATGATAAAACTGCTGACACATTGGATGTGACTTGTGAATGAAAGAGAGGAGTTGAGGAGAACTTGCATGGATATTGGCCTCAGTAGCTACAAAGTGGAATTGCCACTTGCTGAGATAAAATGTACTAAGGGAAAACAAAGTGTTTTAGAAGATGTCAGTACGAGATGCCAATATCACCTCCGAATGGAGATGTCCAGTAAGCAGTTGTATACTGCACCTAGAGCTCAGTAAAAGGTCTGGTTTGCAGATAAAATTGGAAAGTTGCCAAGGGAGCCCCAGAGTAGTCCAAGGTGAGAAGTTGAAGATATCAGGAAGAGTACCTAAGAAGGCTGGGAAGGACTGCACAGTGACGTAGAAGGACAACCAGGAGAGAGCGAGAGCCCCGAGGGGAGGTGGAGAAGAAGGATGACTAATTGACAGGCACATGAGACGCAGAGTGAGAAGCAACTCCAGATCGGCAACACAGAGATTAGGGACCTTGACAAGAACTGAGCTGTTTTAGTGGTGTGGTGGGGATAACCCTTATTCCAGGGGGCTTAAGAGGAAAAAAAAAAAGAAGAGGGATAACAGACGGTGATAATAGAAACTCTTTAAGAAGTTTTGTGGTAAAGAGAGCAGAGAAAGGAAGTGGTAGGTTGGCAGGGATGAGGATGGAAAAAGATACTTTCCTTCTTATTTTTTTTTAAGAATATGAGACACTATTGCCTGTTCATGATCAAATAGGGATGGAAAAAATGATGATGCCACATGCAAAGGGATAGCTGGAGTCTAAACTTTCAGTAAGCAAAAGGGATGGGACCCAGGGCACAAACAGAGGGCTTGGTCTTGGATAGGAGCCTGAGCATTCATTCCCCTAACTTGGGAGGGGAGCCGATGCAGGTGAATGCATTGATGAGCCGGTGAGAACTGAAGTTCTCTTCTAATGGTTTCAGTTTTCTTATCAAAACAGGAAGCCAGGTCTTTAGCTATGAATTTGCATAGGGTGGAGATGTTGGAAGTTTGAGAGGAGAGGAGATACCTGGAATAGTTCACTAGAAGAGCAAGTAGTGAGTGAGCAGACAGGGAAAATAGGGCCAGATTGCCAGGAAGAAATAAAGGTCCACTGGCTGCTGGGTTCTGGGTTCTCCTTTCAGTACAGCCAAACTCTTCTCATTTTAAGAAAATCATTACCATGCAGAGTAATTTTTTCCCTGGAAATTTTAAAATAAAGATTTGAGTCATCAAGTAGATTTTTTTTTTTTTTTGCCCTTGTTAGATTAAATTATAGCTTTTTGTGAGGTTATTTTGTTTGCTTCTGTTATTCATTTATTTATTTTATTTTTATGGTTATTAAATATTTTAAGTCCTACTTTCTTGGGTTAACTTTTGCAGATCTAAGTTTTAGCATTTTTTAAAAACTTTGCCCATCTTATTTTATGTTGACTATTTCTGCCACTTTCTGCTATTATGAACTGGATTAAATATGATAGTTTATGTGGATTTTCTAGGGGTAAATTGTGAGTAATTCCCCTCAGATGTTTCTGACCCGCCCTATTGTCTCAGATTTATATTTTAATATTGCAATTCAGTTATTTCCTCCTCTTGATCACTTAGGATGCCAAGAGAAAGAAAGGACTGAGGTCAAAATGTCCTTGAGATCAGAAAGGCAGCAACAAAGCACACTGGTTTGCAATAAACCCAGTTAGGAAAGAAAGTGAGGAGAAGGAAAGGAGAGAATTGCCGCTCCAGATTTTTGGAGATCAGAGCTGGCTTGATGTCTGTCCTCTTTCGTTGAAAAATTAAATCTTTCTAATGTAATGAAAAGAGAGCAATAACCAAATACACGATACGCCTACATAGGCCGTCCCCCCAATTTCTGTCTTTCAGAATTTTCAATTCAACTTCGGTATTTGCCCTTCTCCTTCCATGTGCTAGCAAAGGAAGATACTCTCCAGCCCTAGAAAGGTGAGTCTTGATTAGTCTAATTCAATCACGGCAATTCTTTCTCCTTGCCAGTGATTGGTTTAGATATGGACAAGTGACACAAATGTAGCCAATAAGATCTGAAAGTTTGTGTCCGGTCAGAGGACTTATGGAAATGGTTTTCCTCCCCGATACAGCAGAACATGAATGAGGAAGAGCATCCTCTTCTGCCCTGTGAAACAGCTGTATGAGCAAGTGCTGGGCTGAGCTGCAGAAGCCATGCTCCACCATGAGATGATGACATACTGGAGGTCAAAAGACAAAACTCCAAGGATGGCAGAGCTGAAAGGTGGAAAGGCCCCGTGTTCTTGATGTGTTCAGGCCATTACATTAACAAACTCAAGAACCACTTTACTTCTGCACTTCCAATTATAAAAGATGCTAATGACAACACAATAATAAAATACTATCATTCAAATAATTTTTGGCCAGGTATTGGGTTCCTTGAAGCCCAAAACATCCTGATACAATCCTCTTACAGCATCAGGGGACTGTAAGTCAGTGAGGACCGACATGGAGGTGCACTGCATGCCTCAGAGCCAGTTTGGTGGCTGAAGGATAGGAAGGATTGTATTAAGACCCACTAATTATTAACGCTTTATGCTCGGTTGGTTATGTAGAAACTTCCCGGGGCAGCATTTATCATTTGGTCACTAGTGCTTCCATAGCACTTTGATCATTTACTAGAAGGGCACTTAGCTCTTTTGATTATAGTTAATGTTTATGCATCCTTTAATGCTGTCAATAATTTGAGGACAAAGGCCATATCTATTGTCTTTCTATTCCTAACGACCCACAAAGTACCTGGCATGTAGAAAATCCTCAATAAATATTTGCCAAGTTGGAGAATTACCTTCTGTCAACAAGTCTGTGCTGGGTAAATATGAAGTAGGAGGTGTTCCTGAGCACATCCTTGAAGGGGGAAGGCTGATCCCATAGGAAAGGGGAGTTAAACTAGAGGAACCTCTGCAGACAAGCTCTTACAAAAAGGAAACAGCCAGGAGGCAAGAGAAATTCTTCACTTAAGCTATCTAGCCAGCTGTCGGAGGAGCCATCCTTACCTTCTCTCCTTCCCTCACTCTTCACATGCCTGCCCATTGTCTTACTCGAAAATACATCCTGCATTTCTTTAAAAAAAAACAACAACAACAACTTAATTTCACCTGCAATGCTACCGTCCTTGTCCAAGCCACCATCATCGATCACCTGGACAAACCACACCAACCCCAAACTACTGTCCACACAAGAGTCAGAGCATATTCTTGAAATGTGAAAAGATCATATCACACTCATGTTGAAGTCCTCCAGGAGCTCAAAATCATGCTTGGAATAAGAGAGAAACTCCTTTCTGTGTCTGTCAGTCCTCTCTATCCCACTTTATTTTTGTCATAGCATTTGTTACCATCTGAAATTATTTTTGCACTCGCCTATAATTTGCCTACTTTGTAGATTGTAAAGGTCCAGTGGAACAGGGACATTATCTATACTGCTTGGGGCCAGATCTTAGCTCATTTTGTGTTGCTATAAAGGAATATCTGAAGCTAGTAGTTTATTTTTTTGGAAAGGATTATTTGGATCATGATTCTGGTGGCTGGAAAGTTCAAGATTGGGTATTTGCATCTGATGATGGTCTCAGGCTGCTTCTACTCATAACAGAAGTTAAAGGGGAGGCTGGCATGTGCTGAGATCACTTGGTGAGAAAGAAAGCAAGAAAGAGGGAGGTGCCAGGCTATTTTTAATAACCAGCTGTTATGGAAACTAATAGAACAAGAACTCACCCCTGTGATAGGGCTCTGATCCCATTATGCAAATACCTCTCATTAGGCCTCACCTCCAACACTGGCGATCAAATTTCAACATGACATTTGGAAGAGACAAATATGCAATCATAGCAGGCCATATCCCCCATATCTTCAGTAACACTTGACATGCAGTAAACCTTCAATAGCCATATCCCCCTACTCCCATACCTTCAGTAACACTTGACATGAAGTAAACATTTCATATATGTTTTTGAATTGAAAAATATTGTCTCTGGCCACTGTAGGACCTTGGCCCTGAAGAGGTTTTAAATCTCATACTAAAAGAGGTTTATGCCTGTAATCAAATAGTGTAAGAATATAATAGAGAAATAAGAGTCATCCATGACACTTATGGAGATGAGTTTGAGCAGGGTGGGCTTTAGAACAACTGAGGAAAACAAGAAAAGAGGGTTCCACAGAAATGGCATTAGGGCCCCAGGGGCCACTAAGCTCAGTTTTGGGGTCCCCGGTTTTAAGAAGTCAGGGAAAGGGTGGATGATAAGACCTGCTTGATACTCACCTGTCCTACTCCCTCTACCTCAATTATGTATCCTGAGCCACCATGGCTCCTGAGTGCCATGAGTAAAATATCTGGTGGCTTTGGCTCTGTCTTACATTACCTCCTCTTCTAGGGCCTTAGATGCTGAATTATGTGACCTGAACTCATAGGTCTACTTGCTTCCTCACTGAACCAAATAATTAAGAAATGTGCACATTAATGCCCCCAGTTAAAGAAAGCACATAGCTTATCTTCAAAATTTTAAAAGCTTCCTAGGAAGTTACAATTTTGAGGAACAATATAAAACAATACAATGTTTGGCAAATAATAAAACAGTTTACTCAGAAGTTCTAATTTCATGGTTTTAGGTTACTCTCAAATTGAGAGGCACACCCTCTTTTGGAGGTCGTAATGGAGCTGTGAAGACTAAAGGTAAAAATATTTACAAGATATTGATTTACAGCAATGAAAGGATTAGCATCCAACCATAAAGTAATGATTAAACATTAACTCCAAAAAACTCTCACCAAGGCATTTCTATAAATTAGCCATTCAGGGGAACCAGCAGGCTCAGGGAAGGTTGGTAGCCAAAAAGTTTGCATTCCCAAGATCCAGTACTTACTTGCAAACCCCTAAACTTTCACATGTAAAAAGTCAAGATATTAATATATCTCTCTAACATGAACTTCTCTGTGAAGATCAAATGAAATAATTTAACTTACATCAGAAGCAAAGCAAGTGTAATTTAGTGCAAGTGTAATTTAGTGCAAGTAAATCTGAATCTATTATTACTACTAATACTAAGAATCAAAACCATTCAAAAGCTTGAGATGTCAGTCATTGCCTATATACATACAGCTTTATATGAGAATGAAGATAGCAGAAGTAGGCTCTTCCTCAGGATACTGAACACACAGAGATTATGAGGGGGTGGCCTGCCCCTCCACACCTGTGGGCGTTTCTCGTTAGGTGGAACAAGAGACTTGAGAAAAGAAATGAGACAGAGAGACAAAGTATAGAGAAAGAAAAAGTGGGCCCAGGGGACCAGCGCTCAACATACAGCGGACCCACGCTGGCACCAGTCTCTGGTCTCTGAGTTCCCTCAGTATTTATTGATCATTATTTTTACCATCAAAGAAAAAGGGAGGTGGCAGGATAATAGGATCATTGTAGGGAGAAGGTCAGCAGTAAGACATATGAATAAAGATCTCTGTGACATAAGTTTAAGGAAAAGTGCTGTGCCTTGATATGCATATGTAAACATCTCCATAAACCTTTTTAGTGCATAAAGAGCAGCATTGCCCTAGCAAGTCCCACCTTTCGCCCTAAGGCAGTTTTTCTCCTTTCTCAGTAAATAGAACATACAATCAGGTTTTACACGGAGATGTTCCATTGCCCAGGGACGGGCAGGAGACAGATTCTTTTCTCTATCTCAACTGCCAAGAGGCTTCTTTCCTCTTACACTAGTCCTCCTCAGCACAGACCCTTCACAGGTGTCAGGCTGGGGGACCATCAAGTCTTTCCCTTCCCACGAGGGCATATTTCAGACTATCACATGGGGAGAAACCTTGGACAATACCTAGCTTTCCTAGGCAGAGGTCCCTGTGACCTTTGGCAGTGTACGTGTCCCTGGGTACTTGAGATTAAGAGAATGNGAGATGTTCCATTGCCCAGGGACGGGCAGGAGACAGATTCTTTTCTCTATCTCAACTGCCAAGAGGCTTCTTTCCTCTTACACTAGTCCTCCTCAGCACAGACCCTTCACAGGTGTCAGGCTGGGGACCATCAAGTCTTTCCCTTCCCACGAGGGCATATTTCAGACTATCACATGGGGAGAAACCTTGGACAATACCTAGCTTTCCTAGGCAGAGGTCCCTGTGACCTTTGGCAGTGTACGTGTCCCTGGGTACTTGAGATTAAGAGAATGGTGATGACTTTTCACAAGCATACTGCCTTCGGGCACTTGTTTAACAAAGCACACCCTGCACAGCCCAAAATCCGTTAAACCTTGAGTCACCACAGCACATGTCTCTTGCAAGGACAAGGTTGGGGTAGGGTCACAGATTAACAGCATCTCAAATACAGAACAAAATGGAGTCTCTTATGTCTCCTTCTTTCTATATAGACACAGTAACAGTCTGATCTTTCTTTTCCCCACAGATTAGAAGCCATGAAATGATAATATAGCTATGCAAATGAGAAGTTATAACAATTATGCCAATATGGCCAAGTTGATTTTATACTTGATTACAAGATGACAGAATGATATGCAGTTGAACAGTACTGAGTGTCAGCTGTAAAGTCACATTGCCTGAGTATGAATCCCAACTTTGTGGAACTTTAAACAAGTTCCTTAACTTCTTTGATAGTCATTGGAGCCAGCCTCCATCATGGTTCCCAATGATCTCCACCTCCTGGTATTTATGCACTTGTATAGTGCCCTCCCACATTGTATCAGGGTTGGTCTGTGTGACCAATAGTACACAGCAGAAGGAATGGTATACCTGCCACTTCTGACGCTAGGTCATAAAAGGCAGCTCAGTTTCCTGCTTAGTTCCTCTCTTGGATCCTTCATTCTAAGGGAAAGTAGCTACCATATTATCCTAAGTATAATTTCATGCAAGTAAGTAAATCTGGACCTATTATTACTACTAATACTACTAAACAGAACCATTCAAAAGCTTGAGATGTCAGTCATTGCCTGTATACAGCTTTATATAGGAATGAAGGCATCAGCAGTAGGCTCTTCTTTAGAACGTTTAGCACACAGAGATTAGAAGTCATGAAATTATAATATAATTCCCACATGGTGGGGAACTGGGGCCCATACACTAGGAAACTGAAGCCTCTAGCTAACAGTCACATGAGTGAACTTGGAAGGGGACCCTTCAGCTCCAGTCAGGCTTTCAGATAACATCTTGATTATAACCTCATGAGAGACCCTGAGGCAAAACCACCCAACTAAGCCACTCCAAAATTCCTTACACACAGAAACTATGAGATAACAAATATTTATTGTTTTAAGTTCTGAGGCGATTCATTACGCAATTATAAATAACTAAAGTATCCCCTGGAAGTTTTTATAAATCTTCTGTAGGAATGGAGAGGGTAATAGTACCTCTCATTCAAAGAGTTGTTCTTCGAGTTAAATGAAAAATACATTGAAAGCCCTCAGCCCCAAATTTAACACTTAGTAAAAGTAATTGCATATTCGCTATTATTGTATGCTTGCTTGCCTTCTCTTCCTCAAGTAAGGCACTCCTGCATGTTATTTACAGCCATGTTCTCCATGGGCCTCAGTACTTTCTTCAGTCATAAAATTTGAAAGACATGATCCATCTCCACTCTTTTTGTATTATCTTTCTCTGACCATCAACTGGATAGTCTTCATTTTCTCTCTCTTTCTGATCCCCTTTGAGAACAGAGGCAGAGATTTCTAAGATAGAGAAACTTAAGGCATATGTTATGGCTAGAGAAGCAAAAGCCAAAATAACTGGCCTGAAAAAGACTAACTTGCTGACCTCATGAGCATTCCGCAAAGGTTGACAATAGTTAACTGAGCAAGCTGGAGTCAGCTCCAGTTTTTACAGAGCATACTGTTCAGAAATTGTCCCCTGAAATGTACAAAGCTTTCATTCAGGCTCATTTCTGTGCTTTTAAACCTGGAAGAGATCCTGGACTTCCTCAGGCAAACCTCATAGATGCTATCTTTTCTCTCTGATTATTCCTGTCTCCTTCACATTTGGGTTTTCTCTTATTACTGATGGATACTGATAGGTGAGCAGTCAAAGTTCCTTTCCACCGAAAGAAGGTGTAGAGGAAATTTACTACTTAAAGCAGTGAAAAGAGCAAAAGAAGAGATATAATTCTATTCCATAATAAAATTCAATAATAATAAAACTATTTGACAGATAACCAAATATTTCCAATTTCAGCATATAATATAATGTAAAAGAAAAAATAAAGAAATCATAAATGCTGCGTGAGAATTTTATTACCCCTAAGCCATGAAGAGTTCTACAATTCCATACAAGTATTTTTATTTATTTCTCACTGATTCTTGAAGAAACTGAATGCTTACATATGCAATATCCTCCTATAGTAGGATGATTGAAAAAATTTTAAAACATATAATCATTTATTATATACACAGAAGAGAGTGAACTTTTAATTGTGCTTGGTGAAATGAATAATCTGAATTCAAGGAGTTTTTATTCTTAAATATATGGCAATAGTCCAGTATTAAGCCTCTCTCTCTCTCTGTCTCTCTCTCTTTCTCTCACTCTCTCTTTCTGGCTCCCCACTCACTAGGCCCCCTCCTGTTCTGGGTGTGTCTAGTTTTGCTAAAGTATGCATTTCATATGGAAATACTTGACCTCTTAAATCAACCTCTTAGGAGATGAACTTGGGTTTGCTTCCTCCTTCCTTTTGGCTGTTTAATTCTTTAGCTTTCCCGTAATTTAGGTATTTGCTTTGTTTTTCTATCAAATTCCTTTCCTTCTTCCTTTCCTTTCCCTTCATATTTCCTTTCTCCCTACTTCCTTCCTTTCTTCCTTCTCTGTATTTGTTTACTTGAAAGCTTGATTGACAACATAGAGGGCATTTCTTGGGTGATGACTTTGACTTTTTTGTAAGGAATGCTGACCTTTATTGTGGCACAGCCCAGGAAAGGTATTGCTGATTTAGTGAAAATGCTGCATTCTTGAGCTTTTATCTTTATTCCTATGATAAGGCAGAAGTGTTAACAAGATGACTTCCCTTTTTTCCTTAAACACACAGACATACAAATTAAGAAATACAGACAAGAAATAACTAGAGTGGTAAATAAATAAAGCCACCATGAAACAACATCTCCACCTGGCTGTCCAAGAGATATCCTTAGCTACCCTCTCCTTCACCTCCCTCTGTTTAACCAGTTACTGAAGTCCAGTCATTCACATTTCTGAGTAGCTCTGGAGCCTCCATATTCTGACCTGTACTGTAAGTACCCTGGGCCATTTCCCTCACTTCCCCCTCCAGTGTTGCTCCATTGCAACTCACCTTCCCACTGTCATGGCCAACAGTTCAGGCGTGCTCAAAACCTCATTCACTGCATCATCTCCAGCTTAGAATCAAACTCTTGCCTGTTTCTCACTCTCCTCTGGGGCTCTGGATCCTTTCATAATCCCTAACACGGGACGTGATCTCATGTCTCTGTGTTGAAACACAAGACATTCACATTTTCTGGAATATCTTATCTCCAGAAACTGATGTTAACTATTCAAGCTTCTCCACAAAAGAAACCTCTTATAAGAAGTCTCTCGGCTGGGAGCAGTGGCTCACACCTGTAATCCCAGCACTTTGGGAGGCCGAGGTGGACAGATCATGAGGTCAGGAGATAGAGACCATCCTGGCCAATATGGTAAAACCCCATCTCTACTAAAATACAAAACATAAGCCGAGCATGGTGGTGCGTGCCTGTAGTCCCAGCTACTCGGGAGACTGAGGCAGGAACCCGGGAGGCGGAGACTTTCCCAGAAGTGTTCCTTCTGACCTCCAGAGCAGTTTGCTCAAGCACCTCTAAGTTATCCTTTTGAATCATAAGAGTAGTTATATGGAAACAAGTGAGTCTCCCAGGAAGTCCCCCTCAAGAGACCATTCTTGAAATGTGTTCAAATTTCATTTGGAGAAGACAGCAGGTGCTGTTTAGCAGAAATGGCAAAACAGCTCTCCCCAGCCTGTACACCCTACCTAGCAAAACAAAATCCTCAGAGTTAACTACAGCAAGCCTCAGATCCCTAGGGCATTTCACTGGCCGTCTCAAGTAGCTTATCAAAATACAGTATTCCTTTCAACTTGCTTTAACAGAAGTTCTGATAATTACAGTTTTACCCAAACTTCCAGCAATGCTGTGATGCCTCAGTTATGTTTTGGAGACAAACAGGCTATGCAGATTATTTCTATTTATATATATGTGTGTATCCACACATATACATACACACATATATATGTAAAACAAGTAGTATCTGTTTGCATATTCCCACCAGCTTATACAGTTCTTGAGGTCAGGGGCCTTTATATTTATATTTACAAAATTTAATCTTTGTATCTGCAGCCAACTAACACAGTGCCTGGAACATAGTGTAAGCCTGTAAGCCCTATATTTATCGATTGTACGACTAGCACATTCTTCTCCCACGAGGCTTTGCATGTATGGTTTATACAAAATGTTGCTTTATGAAAATAGTTATATTCTAACAGTCCACAAAAAAGAGTCAAGCTTAAGTGGACTGTCATTTAATGGTATAAAATAGTAGCAGTCACTGGTTTCTTCAAATTTCACTAGCAGAAGGTCAACCCATTCAGTTATTTAACCTTTGGCACCTTTGCCCTGGCCTTGAATTGCACAGCAAGCATGGTTTTCATAGCTCCACAAACTAATTCTGAACTGTCATCCTGAAATCTAGATAAGATTCCTTGAGTATGCAAGCACAGACTCTACATTCCTCAGTTGACTAAACCATCCAGAGAGAATCCTTTAACTGGTTAATTTGTTGTGTGTAATCCTGAAATGAAGCAAGTGTTTAAAAGGAAAGTAATGCCAGGGGAGACTGAAACTAGTAATTCTCACTTGCTTGCATCCTACAGTGAGTATTCCATTATCTGAGTGTTATACATTTAGGCAAGCTAAAAAGATATGAAAGTCTTTAAGTAAAAGAATCCACCAAAACATCACTGATTCCAGCCCCTTCTGAAATATTATCATGTATACCAGCTTTATGATTTAGCTCTGCAATACTACTAAATTGGTCAAATAATTACTTCCCTGTCTCCCCACCCTCCAACTCAATTCTCACCACCCTTGAGGGAAAACAATCTGGGTTCCTCGTGCAACGACTTTTCTCTAAACTGTATTTTGGGGCTTGCTTTCTCATTTTTCCTATCCACTTCAGATATCCTTACTGCTGTCTTTGGGTTCTTTGAACATTGCCTTTTTTCCTTTGCAGATCACACCCAAAACTTTTCTTAAAATTATATGTAAATCTAAAACTTTACAAAGTAAATTTAAAATTGAAATTTTTAAAATCCCGACTCTCCCTAATTTCAGGAAGCATGCATTTATCACACATAACAAGACGTGAAAGCGGCAAGAGTTGCAGCCTAAACACTGAAGACCCCGCGAAGTGAATCCAGCTGCCGCTCTGCAAGCAGCAACAACGCCTGCGAAGCCTTCTCAGCTACATCTCAGGGCACTGGTCCAACCTCCCGCAAAATCCCTCGTTTCCCTTCGCGTGGTAAGACGGAGGCTGACCTGAGCTCCAACTGTCCTATCTTTTTCAAATGTTTCAAACTTACTGCCTTTGTTCAGCAGAACCACGGGCACGGTGATGACGGTGACAAGCGCAGCAGCACCCAGCAGTCCCAGGAGAACCTTCCACGTTGTCTGCAAGCCGGGCAGATCAAGTCCAATTAGAGGGAAGCGTGTGGCCCCAGTTTCCGTAGGAGGGTCGGAGCTGCTCCAGAGGCAGCAGGATTTGCAGGTGGGAGTGCGTTAGAAGAGGGACACCGTGGACTGGGGGTGGGGGTGGCGTCTGGAGTGCGCCAGTCGGAGTTCTCTAAGGCGGGTGCCCTTGAACTTGTGCCTTCAGAGCACATTAGTGTTGGTTTCTCTACCCCTGGCCGAGTTCAGGCGTGCGATCTGTGGGTGGCTTTCCGGGACATTTAAAGCTCGACGCCGGGGTCCTAGCAGAAACCAGAGTCCGAGAGCTAAGAGAGAGCTCTGGGGCGTCCCTTCACCTGTCAGAGGGTAGTCTTGGGGCTTCCGCCTAAGGGAAGTCCCTGCTCCGGTTTCGCCAGCTTTGGGGCCATTTGGGGAGTTTGGCGAAGGGATCCCCACAGCTCGCCCCGTGGGCTGGGGAAGTGCATGGCACGGAACTCACCTTCATGGTCGGCGTCTCCTCGGAAGTGTGCGTTCAGTGAAGGAGCGCAGGCAGAAGTCACAGCGGGCGGCGGAGAGGCGCGTCCTGCTCCGCTGCTCCGGGCGGTGGAGTCACTCGCCGCTGGCAAGTTTCGGCCCCGAGTTAAACATTAGTGAGCGCCCAGCCCGCAGGGTATAAAGGCGCCTCGCGTAGGCTGCTGGACAGGCGGCGCGGGAGCAGGCGCGCGGGGCGCGGGGCACGGGCATCCCGGCCGGGGGGAGCCCGCGAGGGCCCCTTGAGGGCGGTGCGGGGCGCTGGGCGGCAGCCGGGGCGCTGGGTGGGGGCCCAGAGGAGCCGTGGGGGAGGGGAAAGGGCGCGCGGCCTCAGATGCGCAGACCCTGGGTCGGCGACGCGGGGACCCTGTTCCCTCTTAGCTGAAAAGGACGTCGGCGTTCAGCTCCTCCAACCTCGCGTGGACAGGCGAGGGACCGAGGCCCAGAGAGGGCAGGGGGCTTTGGTAAACTCACACAGCTCGCCGCTGGCAACTGAAACTAAATCCCAGGCCTCCGTCTCTTGCCAGTGAAAGTTATGTTAGGAGGCAGTGAGGTGTCTAAAGCTGTATGAAAGGCAAAGAAAAAAGGTGATTGTTCCCTCATGAATGGCCCTTGGAAGCTGAGTATCTGGATTCACCCTCCCCAGAGAATTTCCCGATTGTCTTGCAGGCTTACACACTCATCAAGATGCCAAAAATAATGACAGTAACACTTATGTGGAACTTGACTTTTTCCCAGGTGCTGCTCTAAGCATTTACTGTGTTTGTTTTACAGGAAGGAAGCCTGTGCACAGAGAATAAATAACTTGGCCAAGCTATTCAGCTAGGAAGTTGTAGATCCTAAATTAGGAGTTCAAGGTCTTAATGGCTATTCTATGCGGCCTCTCATCGTTCAGTCTTTTCAAGGGTTTTGGAGAAGAGTAAAAGATCAGGTATGTCTTCTCCCTCCCCCAGCTCCCTGTTATTATTCCCTGAAGGGTTATTCATTCGTTCATTCATTCCTACATCCTCCCATTTATTCCACTCATCCACAGATGTTTGAGAGGTTACAATGTGCCAGCCTCTCTTCCAGGTACTGGAGATAAAGTGGGACAAGAGAGGTGAGGTCTGGACCCTTGGCACTTTCACGATAAAATGCACAGGTCAACATTTGCCTTTAGTGCCCCCCCCCCCCCATTGATTACTTCCACTCTTGCAGATAAGAGGATCAGGCCTTTTCAGCTTGTCCACTGCAGCTGAAAAGCAAAGCCTCTCTATCAGTAGAGGGAAAAGATTAAGAATGCAGAGTCCTATGGGGCATTACCACATGATTATGAATTAATTCAATTTTCCATCTTTTATTTCCAATCCAGACATTGCTTTTGAACTCAGTCATGTTTTCCCCTTGCCCACTAGTTGCTTGTGATACATCAGTATCCTCACTCACCCCCAACTCCAGAGGCTGAAACTGACTCTCCTCCTCCCTCTTCCAACTGCTGACGAAGGTGAGTCAATGGTGTTACTGGACCTGTGAGCTGATGCTGTGAAGAGAGGCCATCTAACACGGACTACGGGGAATGGTGCCACAGGGGCCTCAGTGCTGCCCTTTGCTCTCAGCATTTTGCTCACTCAGCATTGGTGGTAGCCACATCAGCCTCGGTGAAGGAAGTCCAGAGAGTTGAGCCTGTGCTTCACCTCCATGCCAGCACCATGGCATTCACTGTACATTCAGCAAGCTCCAAGGAAGCTAACAGGAGGCTGGCTGACATCTACAGGACAGGTCAATTTGTTCTCTGGAGGGCACTCCATGAGACGCAAATATCTTCACACCCTGTGCCCATTTCAAGAGACTCTTTCACATGCCTCCCCCACCTTGACCTCTGTGTCACCAGTCTTTCAATCTTGTTTTTTTTCAAATCCTTAAGGTAGCAGCTGGCCAACACATTAGCCACCACTGATGAGTCAGTGTAGATCTTACATCAGGCCATCTCTTTTTCCTTGCAAAATAGAAAAGCAGATGTTCTGCTCAGAATTCTCTTTGTTAGTAAGATTTCCCCTTCTGCTGTGCTTCAGGACATCCCTGGGAGGGACTCTGATGCAGCAGCCATCTACTTATTGCTAGTGCCAGCTTACTTTGTGTAACGTTGACTCCTTTCCCTCATCTGTTGCCTGGTTATAGGAACCTCCTTGTGAAGCTATAGGTGTGCACTGAGAGACATTGAGGCAGTGGGAGAAGGCATCATAGAGTCTAAGTTTTCTGCTAGTCTGAGTTTCTTGTGTCTTGTGGACCTGGTGGGCTTATCTCCTTTATCATGTAGATACAATTTTCACTTAATAATAGAATGTTCCTGCAAATGCCCAATTTTATCATGTGGTATGTTAGGTGACACTCAGTTCATCAGGGTAGCTAGGTTGTGCAGTTACTTGGTGTTATGGTGTTATGGATTGAATTGTGTCTCCCCAGAAGATATATTAGAATCCTAACCTTCAGGACTTCAGAGTGTGACATTATTTGAATATAGGGTCTTTACAGAGTTAATCAATTTAAAATGAAGTCACTAGGGTGGGCCCCAATCCAATATGACTGATAATCTTATAAAAAGGACAGATTTGGATACAGAGAGAGACAGAGTGAAGATGATGTGAAGAAACACAGGAAAACATGGCAGCTACAAGCCAAGGAGAAGCTTGCAGTATGTATTCATCTGTTCTCATGCTGCTAATAAAGATATACCTGAGACTGGGTAATTTATAAAAGAAAGAGTTAATTGACTCACACTTCCACATGCTGGGGAGTCACAATCATGGCTGAAGGCAAGTGAGGAGCAAAGTCATGTCTTACATGATGGCAGGCAAGAGAGCTTGTGTAGGGGAACTCCCCTTTGTAAAATCACCAGATCTTATGAGACTTATTCACTATCACAAGAACAGCACAGGAAAGACCTACCCTCGTGATTCATTTACCTCCTACTAGGTCCCTCCCACAATACATGGGAATCATGGGAGCTACAATTCAAGATCAGATGTGGGTGAGGACACCACCAAACCATATCATTCCACTCCGGTCCCTCCCAAATCTCATGTCCTCACATTTGAAAACCAATCATGCCATGCTAACAGTCCCCCAAGTCTTAACTCATTTCAGAATTGACTCAAAAGTCCACAGTCCAAAGTTTCATCTGAGACAAGGCAAGTTCCTTCCGCCTATGACTCTGTAAAATCAAAAGCAAGTTAGTTACTTCCTAGATATAATGGGGTTATAGGCACTGGGTAAATACAACCATTCCAAATGGGAGAAACTGGTCAAAATGAAGGGGCTACAGGTGCCATGCAAATCCAAAATTCAGCGAGGCAGTCAAATCTTAAAGCTCCAAAATGATCTCCTTTGACTCCATGTCTCACATCCAAGTCATGCTGATGCAAGAGGTGGGTTCCCATTGGCTTGGGCAGCTCTGCCCCTGTGGTTTTGCGTCTGGAGGACGGTGGCCCTCTTCTCACAGCTCCACTAGGCAGTGCCCCAGAGGGGACTCTGTGTAGGGGCTCATATCCCACATTTCCCTTCTGCACTGCCCTAGTAGAGGTTCTCTGTGATGGTTCTGCTCCTACAGTACACCTCTGCCTGGGCATCTGGGAGTTTACATTCATCCTCTGAAATCTAGGCATAGGTCCCCAAACCTCAATTCTTGACTTCTGTGCACCCACTTGCCCAACACCACATGTAAGCTGCCAAGGCATGGGGCTTGCTTCTCTGAAGCAATGGCTTGAGCTCTACATTGGTCCCTTTTAGCCACAGCTGGGACACAGGGCACCAAGTCCCAAGGCTGCACAAAGCAGCAAGGCCCTGGGCCTAGCCCATGAAACCGTTTTTGTCTCCT
Organism: Rhinopithecus bieti; assembly: GCF_001698545.2. NCBI lineage: Eukaryota > Metazoa > Chordata > Mammalia > Primates > Cercopithecidae > Rhinopithecus > Rhinopithecus bieti. Next base: position 57,367 of record NW_016817076.1, on the reverse strand, counting down.
AGGCCTCCTGGCTTATGATGGGAGGGGCTGCATAAAGACCTCTGACTTGCCATGAAGACATTTTCCCCATTGTTTTAGCGATTAGCATTTGGCTCCTCGTTTCTGCAGGCAGCTTGAATTTCTCCTCAGAAAATGGGGTTTTCATTTCAATTGCATCATCAGGCTGCAAATTTTCTAAACTTTTATGCTCTGCTTCCCTTTTAAATGTAAGTTCCAATTCCACACCATTTCTTTGTGAATGCATAAAACTGAATGCTTTTAACAGTACCCAAGTCACCTCTTGAATGCTTTGCTGCTTAGAAATTTTTGCCAGGTACCCTAAATAATCTCTCTCTAGTTCAAAGTTCCACAAATCTCTAGGGCAGAGGCAAAATGCCACCAGTCTCTTTGCTAAAACATAGCAAGAGTCACCACTGCTCCAGTTCTTAACAAGTTCCTCACCTGCATGAGGCCACCTCAACCTGGACTTTATTGTCCATATCACTATCAGCATTTTGGCCAAAGCCATCTGACAAGTTTCTAGGAAGTTCCAAACTTTCCCACATCTTCCTGTCTTCTTCTGAGCCCTTCAAACTGTTCCAACCTTTGCCTGTTACCTGGTTCCAAAGTCTCTTCCACATTTTTGGGTATCTTTACAGTAGCACCCCACTCCTGGTACCAGTTTACTGTATTAGTCTGTTCTCAACACTGCTAATAAAGACATACCCAAGACTGGGTAATTTATAAAGGAAAGAGGCTTAATTGACTCACAGTTCCACATGTCTGGGGAGGCCTCACAATCGTGGCTGAAGGCAAATGAGGGGCAAAGTCATGCCTTACGTGGCAGCAGGCAAGAGAGCTTGTGTAGGGGAGCTCCCCTTTATAAAACCATCAGATCTCGTGAGACTTATTCACCATCATGAGAACAACATGGGAAAGACCTGTCCCCCATGATTCAATTACCTCCCACTGGGTCACTCCCACAACATGTGGGAATTATGGGAGCTACAATTCAAGATGAGATTTGGGTGAGGACACAGCCAAACCATATCACAGTGGATCTTTCTTTGTCTCATAGTCCTCAAAAGGAACCAATCCTGTGATCTATCAATTTTGAATTTATAGCTCCTAGAACTGAGAGATAATAAATTTCTGTTGTTTAAGCCACCCAGTTTGCGGTACTTTGTTACAGCAGTCCTAGTGAATGAATGAATATACTAGATCCATGATCATGCAGTCTCTACAGGAGCCCAGTAGCAAGAGAGTTGCTGCTTTTTAAGTAGTGAATTGTCATTGGTCATTGTAGGCAGCCTCCAAGATGGCCCCTAAAGTTTTGGAAGTAATTTATTATGCAACAATAGGTAACTAATAAATTGGCAAAGAGTATATGATTTTGCTCTAAGACTCATATATCTTCTGTGATTCTCCCACTGGGGCTTGCCAGAGGTTTCATACAGTATCTCCGGCTGCCACATACATTTTAAATATGTATTGTGCTTGTTAGGTCATAAGATCCAAGTACAACTTGCACTGTAGCTTAAACATGCAGAGCCCTTTTTTTGCTCCAGGATCCATTCAAAACAGACAGCCTCATAAGTTGCTGAGTAAATGATTGGAGAAGTATAGCCAAACATAGTATATGGTGTCTCCAAAATACAAAGAGTTCTGACATATAGTGCTCCTCTTCATGGTGGATGTACAAGGTGTAGTGACTTGTCTTTCACATTAGAAAGGATACCTTGACATGTTCTGGACCACTGAAGCTGTTGAAACTTCGCAAATTTTCCATGGATTTTATTCTCTACCCTCTGTCCACATTTATCTTACTAAAGAATGTAAGGAACTTTCTACTTCTTGTTCCTCAGGTCCATGTAGCATAGTCATCAATGTAGTGGACTAATATGGGTCTGTGGGATGGCAAGATGATCAAGGTCTTTGGAGATTTTAATATGACAGAAAGCAAGAGTTGTCACAGCCCTGGAATAAGATGGTGAAAATACACTGCTGTTCCTTCCAGGTGGAGGCAAATTATTTTAGATACTTCTTACTTATTTGACTCAAGAAAAAAGTGTTTGCAGGTGAACAGCTCAGATGCCCAAGTTGTTTGATTCAGTAAAGTTACTCATCTGAAATGACAACTGAGCTATTTTCCATAATCCATCCTAGTTTTGCACAAGCTAAATGTGAAAGTTAATTAAGTATGGGATGGGGGAAACAGCACCTCTGCATCTTTCAGATTTTTACATAGTGGCACTAATTTCTGCACTTAGGGATGCAGTATTACTTTTAGTTTTCCACATTGTTGTGCAGGGGCAGTACCAGGGTCTTTCACTTGGTCTTTCCTACCTTAATGTCCCTTCTTGGGTCAGGGGATAAATGAGCAAAGAAAAGTAGGAAGGCTCTAAGAGCTGCAAAAAAGCAAATAGATAGATTCTCCCCTAGAGCCTCCAGAAGGAACAGAGCCTTGGTGATGCCTTGATTTTAGCCCAGGAAGACCTATTTCAGACTGTGACTCCTAGAGCTGTAAGTTAATAGATTTATGTTATTGTATGCCACTCAGTTTATGGTAACTTGCTACTGCAGCAATTGGAAACCTAACATAAAGCAGGACAACAGTGATGTTTTTAACTCCAAAAAAATTGGCACAAACCCAGGGCTCATATTTAATAACTCCAGGGAGGTCTGAGAATGTCCCTTTTCATGGGGCATTTTCAAACTTGGCTGTAAGTCATATGTCAGGTGTGTACTGTGACAGCATTTCGGAGTACCTCCTGAAAAGATCTGACCTCCATTTCAAACAAGGCTTTCTGGATCTATTAACTGGTTTGAGTCTGAGAACTTGGTGAGAGGCCATTTATTACTACTGTGAAAACTTAAGTCAAATTTCTGCCCATCACACCTAGAATTATTTTAATTATTTAAATCAAGCTATAATTTAGAATGCTACCTACTGACTTCATTCTTAAGTATCTCATGATAAATGAGCCACCACCATAGAAGTCAAGTGCCCTGATTATCATATTGTTTCTGCCACTGTTTATGGCAATATCCCCTTTTGAGAACCTGACTCTTGGAGTTGGGGTTACCTAGGGTGAACTGTAGCCTTGAAGGGATTCAGCCACTGCCAGATTGCAGCACAACAAAGCAGATAAAAAGCTTAAGGAGTAAATACCTCAGTCTTTCTCTCTTCTCTCCTTTCAATATCTTGCTGGTGCTTCCCATCTGTTGAGCCCAATAAAGACAGAGGGCTAAGGAGCCTGGCTAATAGAGAATGTATATTCAGGGATCAACCCTGCAAGGCTGTGCAATGCAGGGAAGAGAAGGGTGGAGAATGGATAGAGGGAGGGGGAACTTGAAAAAGAGCCACATAACCAGGCAACTCCATATAGTACTTATTATTTGCTAAACTGTCTCCTTATGGGGACTGGAAATGTTCCCTTTATTCCTTTGTCTTCTCATCTATCATTCTCTCCAGTGCCTAATAAAGTGCCTGAAATATATTAGTAGTCAGTAACTGTTGGTTAAATAAATTAAAACATGAAATGATAACTGAAGAAAAGTTAAGATCAAATCCTTCTCTGTGTTCTTGGGGGCTGGAACTGGAAGACAGAAAGAAATAGGATCTTGTATGTGAAGAGATGGCAGGGTGGAGGGTGGGGAGGTGAGGTGTGGTGGGGAACAGGGAGAGAAAGGAACAGACTTACTTCTTGTCCTCAGTTCTGAAGGATTAGTAAAGGACAATACAAAGGTACTTATTTGTTCCTTTGATCAGTGAACATTTGCCCTCCACCTAATCACAAGTAGCTGCTCTACCTGTGCGGGAATGACTTCCTGCAGTCTTAGTGCCAAACCCCACATTTCACCTCCTTTGGACTGAAGATCAAGTCTCACATCTTCCATGTTATCTTCACCATCTGTTTTTGGTTTATTTTCTCTTTTCCCTACCAACCATACTCGGGAAGATTACGCTGCTTGTGTTCCAGGTTGAAGCAACCTTTAACAAAATTTATTTCTACCAAGAGATATGTATTAATAGATGGCAACTAGCTAGCTAGATCATCCTATGGATTTTGATAGATGAAAGGAAGTTTCAGGCCCAAGGGATAACACAAATAAGGGCTTGAGTAAGAAAGCTGGAAGATTTTTAGGGAATACATATTACTTTCATTTTGCCAGGATATAGAGTATTCAAAAAAGTATTGGGAAATGAAAGTTGGTCATGGACATATTCTTGTCTTAAGTTCAATATTCACTATGTACCAAGGAGCCACTGAATTTTTTTTTCTTTTCTTTTTCTTTTCAGGCAGAGTCTTGCTCTGTCGCCCAGGCTGGAGTGCAGTGGTGCGATCTCTGCTCCCTGCAAGCTCCGCCTCCCGGGTTCACATCATTCTCCTGCCTCAGTCTCCTGAGTAGGCGGGACTATAGGCACCCACCACCTCGCCAAGCTATTTTTTTTGTATTTTCAGTAGAGATGGAGTTTCACCGTGTTAACCAGGATGGTCTCGATCTCCTGACCTCGTGATCCGCCCGCCTCAGCCTCCCAAAGTGCTGGGATTACAGGCGTGAGCCACCGCGCCCGGCCGCCACTGAAGCTTTACCTAGAAAAGAAACCCAATGAGACTTATACTTTAGATAAAAGCAAACAAACAAACAAACAAACAAACAAACCAGGCAATAGTGTCTGTTGGATGGAATGAGAAAGGGAAGAACTTAAATTGGGGTGACAGTCAGTAACCTCTTCGTGTTAGAAAATTAATTGGGTAAGTGCCTCTCTGCAAAGTTTGTTGTACAAGCATGTAAACCATGCTTATTTATTCTTGTTGAAATATGACTCTAAAAACTGTTTCTCAGCTATGGTCATGGTGTTTTCCTTGACCCAATTATCAGTGATACCAAATGAGGGGTTCTTCTAACAGCACTCCATAAAGAAGTGCTTTTTCTACCTTTTAGACTAGAACCCAGTCGAGGGGTAAGGGCACTTTTGTGCTCCTCTTTGGATGGTATCCTTTGGATATTCTGTGGGTTTTGCAATTTGAAGAATTTGCTTATTCTATCCCTGACTTATGGGAAAAAATATGACTTAATGAAGAGAACGTGTTTAAAAACCCGTGGAGCCTGATTCCACAAAATGTCTGTAGCTATAATGATGTCTTCTCCTTAGTGTTCTCCAAATTGTGAACACGGGCTAGATGTGGTGGCAGGATAGGGGAGCCAGAGATCACGTCCAACCCCCCTGTAGCTCTTATGTTGCTCTTCTAGATTCAGCCATAGAGCTGAATCTAGAAACCAGATTGATATCAGGCAGATTAACAAGAGAAAAGCAAACAGATGTTATTGGTTTTTCATGCACATGGGGATCTTCACGAGAGATTGAAGTCTGAAGTGGCCAAAGCAAGATACTTTCTTACTTTTTAGACAAAGAATAACAAATCTGAGAAGAAATCACAGGACAAAGGGAATCTGACTAAGAGCAGTACATTTCTAGGGGAGTCACTAGGAGATATATGAGGGGAGGATGTAAACCTACTGGAAGATAAGGGCTACTTCATTCAGTATATTTATTCAGGTTCATTGCAGCCTCCGATCCCCAGTCTCTGTTGACAAGGGCTATTTTCTTGCTCCAGTAAGAGAATATTCCTCCCACAGTAAGAAATATTTCTGTTTTCTTGCTCCAGCAAGAAATATTCCTTCCAGAGGAATCTACGGCTTGCCACAAGCAGGAAAAGACAGGTCAACTAGCCCTTTCTGATGCTACAATTCTCCCAATGCTTTCAACTTGAAATAATCAATATACCAATTTGACATATTTTGGGATGACATATCCTTCACTCCTCCATTTCCCCTGTCTGAAACTTCACTAGTCGTTTCCAACATTAAAAGCTGAGGTGGTGGCTGTGGAAAGAAATGACAAGTTGGTAGCTGTGTCATAAGGATTTCAAAACCAGAAAACAACCAATCTAAGCATTGTTCCCCACATTCCATTAAACCAGCCTCCTAATCCTGGGAAAAGTGCTATCCAATAAAATGGTTTAGCCTTATTTATTTGATGAAGAGTATTTGTCTTGTCTTTAAATGGTACAGATTAGGCTCTATTTGTCCCCAAGGATTTACATAGAAGCAGTGTTCTTCTCCAGTGTTTGTCAATGCGTCAAGGACATGGGGATTCTGAAATACAGCAATGGCTAAATATCAGCTTCTGACTGGAGTGCTTTCAATGCTTGCATAGAAATACTGCGCTCTCATTCTACAACTATGGAAAGATTTAGAATTGCTTTTTTAATCTCATATACTCCAGTGCTTGGGAAAGAAGCTCTCAATATTGAAAAGAACTTAGAATTGTGATATAAACATGAGTTTTGAATAGTACATCTAGTACATTTGTGTGGTACCACTTTATAAACAAAAGAGCCCAAGTTTGTAATTTGGCTAGCATTTAAAGTAGGGTACCTGGAAACAGAGGTGTTAAATATATGAGTCCACATTGCCTGGACCATCTAGGTGGGAATCCTTCATATACCTTGTTACCACACAAGAAAAAAGACCAGTATTGTTCACAAATAAGGTCAGAGTGGAATATGTGACACCACAGGTTGGGGTTTATTGCACCTTGTTTTCTAGCATATTGACATCTGCTCACGTCTATCCTCCATGAATTCTGTCAGTCCATAGGAATGCAAAAGGTTGTGAAATATCTGATATAGGAGGCTGTTCAGTTTTGGCAGCTATAAGGCTTAATTTTATTAAGCCAAGTCAGTCTAGAATTTTGATCAATTTATTTGTAATCTTTGGTGTCTGCTAGCCTAATGAGTCTCCCCAAGTTGCACAGGGCTGACTTTGGAAGTTTTTATAACATCTGGTGATTTGGCAAGTGTTTGTATCATAAGAGTCAGTGTCAGAGCTGCTTATGACCTTCATGAAAGGCTGAAGGGTGCCATGGGTGGAATCAAATCACAGGCTTTGACTGCAATGCCTCATTGGTATGTTACTTAAGAAAAGTCCAGCATTATCCCTGCTTATATTGCAGAGGGAAAAATTCCTTTCTAACGACTTTATTAGAGCAAGGACAGTCTTTGAGCTCTTACAGAGATTCCTCTGTCTCCAACTGACTCACTGAAAGGAAAAATAATGTGTTGTTGTTGTTTAGGTGGTGAATGCCATACCTTGACATACATTCATTCTCCAAACTTGATCCACTGGACACTTGAATTGTCAGGAACAAAAATAAGTTCAGGGTTTTTCTCTGCATAATCTAGATGTTGACATAATCAATAGTCAGACTGATTAGTTATCGTAGCCAGGGTTTGGAAGACTGGTACAAAGAGATGCTGCATCTCTGCCTGACCTATTAGAAAAATAGTGAGGGCTAATAAGAGCGAGACACAGTTTGAAGAAAGGTGGTAGTGGAGGAGCAGAGGGAGGATAGGTAGAGGGAGACAGTTTTCAGTCGGCTTTTAAAGTAGGCTATCAACAAATGGGGGTGGGAAGCATTTGTCACCAAAGAAGAGATTTTTGTATATTTGCTTGTTTGTTTTAAGGAAGAGTATTAGGGAGACTTAAAAGGGGGGAGAAAATAGGTGGGAGTACAATTTCTTCATCCCTGGTCTTGGGAAAAGCTGTCTATGTTGCAAAAAATGCCATCTGCTTCTGGGGCCTGGGAATTAGCCCTTGAAATCCTTACTTTACGGTCACCTGTAGCGGTGATCTTTCAATTGACTTGGACGTTTTGATCAGGATCTAGCTTGGGGTCACTTGTTTCGTGAACTCAGGAGGGTTTTTCTTTTAATGGCAGCATAGATAGTCAGCTGTACCTCATAAGGGCCTTCCCAGTGAAATGACAGTGTGTGCTTTTCTCTAAAAATGTTGATGGACTCTCAGTCTCCTGGTTGAAAAGGATAGCAAGGCTTGTCAGTTGGCAGAGGCCACATCCTTTTTACCTGATGGTGATATGCTCCAAGTATATCAGTGAGTGCCTGTACATAGCTAGACATAACATCACATTGTTTACTTAAATCCACATACAGTCTATTCAGTCTAAGAATGGAAGGTTTAGAGATGCCAGTAGGCATAGGGTAGCCAAACACTATTTCAAAAGGGGTTAATCCATATTTTCCATTTGGAGTATTTGGCCTTTTTATAAGGGCCAGAGGTAATGCTTCTGGCAATTTAAGTCCAATTTCTCTAAAATCTTTTTCTAAAGTCCATTTAATGTCTAGATTTGCCTTCAGGATTGGGGATAGTATGGAGTATGAAATTTTAGTGAATACCCCAGAGTTTTTGCAAGCAAGTGGTTTATCTCTGCTATAAAATGAGTTCCTTAAAATCCATAAAATGATGTGAAAGCAAGGAATAATCTGTTATTCATTTCTTCACCATTGTTGTAGTATTAACTTGTCTAGTCCAATAGCATTCAGTCCACCCACTACACATACAGACAATAACCAAACCATGAGAAAAGCCTAAAGCTGGAAGTGAATCTATAAAGTCTATCTGGAGTTCTGCAAGGGAAGTGTGAGCCTTGGAGAACTTGCTCAGGAATGTTGGTTTCTTCCAGAGATGTGGTGAGAGTTACAAGTCATGCACTAGAAAGTAATTTGTTAGAAATTTTGTGGCTCCCAGGGCAATTATAGATCCCAATTATCTTTTAGAACCTAAGTCATCCCATATCTGCATATATATATACACACATATATATATATACACACACACATATATATATATCCCATCTGATGATCATTAATATCAGCCAAAGATAAAGGCAAGTTTACAAACTGGGTGGAAAAGAATCAGGGGCCTGTTTTTGGCTGCACGGTTAACAGCCTTGTCTGCCCTATCATCTCCTTAAGATACACTATCAGTCTCCTTAGTGTGGGCTGGACAATGAACATTGGCCATTTTAGCAGGAAGATGAATAGCCTGTCATAAGGCAGTCAGTGTATGTTCACTGGCAATAGGTGCACCAGCATAGGTTAGCAGTTCACAGAGTGGCCAGGTTGTGCCAACAGCATGGCAGACTCTGAGAGCATATGTGGAGTCAGCGTGGATACTGGCCGTTGTTCCTTTTGCCAGTGTGCACATCCTTCACTCGTTCAGTAGCATGTGTTTATAAGACAGGGATTGGGATCAGGGTGGAGTGGTGGAGCTGCACTGTAGTTGCCATGATTTAGGGAAAGAATTAGCAAGGACCAGTAGCAAGGACCAGAACAGGGCTGGGGGCAGGCCTCAAACTATACTAAAAAGAGACAGCTAATTTGCCAAGCCAGGGAACACTTATTCTTTCTTGAGTGGTGGATCACATAATCAGAAAACCGTATATAAGAGGGCCTCCTAATTTTTATGTGTGCTGATTTGTGAATAACAATAATCAAGGAATGAGAGTTCATGCTTATTATTGGATTAGAGTGAAAAATGTCTGTCATCCATTTCTTTTTTAAAAAAATTAGTGGTGAAATACACATAACATTTATCATCTTAACCATTTTCAGTGTACAGTTTTTTTTTTTAATGAGAGCAATCTAAAGCTTATAATGTAATTTTGGTGAATTAAACATAGAGCTTAAAATTATTCATCTAGGACTCCCCTTTTTCTTGGCAAGATGGCAGAGTATGACTTAACTACTCACATCATATCTCTTTTGAACTGGCATCTTGTTTCTGCTGCTTGAGTTGCTCTTTATAAAGGAAATATAAGAGGGAAAATGATAAATACATGGGAATTTGGGTCTTCCTAGTGACATCGTATAGTAGCTTTTGCTCCAGTGTATACAAATACCTTTATTCTAGTGAGATTCCTCATGCTTTGAGAGGAGAAATGACAATAGTTGTAGTCTTTCAAATAAAAACAGTACCAATTGGAAAGATGTTTGGAGAGCCAGAAATTACAAGGCAAATGCAGTCCAATGGGAACGGTCAGATGCTGTTTGGCTCCCCAACTGAAAAATACAGTTTTGGGTGGAAGTATTTACTTAGGTTCTGCAGACTGTTTCTCAGTGCTTTTTTCTTTTCTTTTCTTTTTTTGGCGGAGTCTTGCTCTGTTGCCCAGGCTGGAGTGCAGTGGCGCATCTCGGCTCACTGCAAGCTCTGCCTCCCGGGTTCACGCCATTCTCCTGCCTCAGCCTCCCAGTAGCTGGGACTACAGGCGCGCACCACCACGCCCAGCTAATTTTTTGTATTTTTGGTAGAGACAGGGTTTCACCGTGTTAGCCAGGATGGTCTTGATCTCCTGACCTCGTGATCCGCCCGCCTCGGCCTCCCAAAGTGCTGGGATTATAGGCATGAGCCACCGCGCCCGACGTTTCAGTGTTTTTATTTTTTTGCTTGTTTGTTTGGTTGGTTTTGTTTCGTTTGTTTGTTTGTTTTGTTTTTAATTTATTCTCTACACTAACCTCCCTGACCCAAGCATTTTTGTTTTTTATTTTTTTTTGAGACAGAGTCTCCCTCTGTCGCCCAGGCTGGAGTGCAGCGGCCCGATCTCGGCTCACTGTAACCTCTGCCACAGGGTTCACACCATTCTCCTGCCTCAGCCTCCTGAGTAGCTGGGACTACAGGCGCCTGCCAACATGCCCAGCTAATTTTTTATAGTTTTAGTAGAGACAGGGTTTCACCATTTTAGCCAGGATGGTCTCGATCTCCTGACCTCGTGATCCACCCACCTTGGCCTCCCAAAGTGCTGGGATTACAGACCCAAGCATTTTTTAGACTTTTTTTTCTCCTGCTCATCCTCCATGAAATTTTAATAGCACAGATATACTCTATTGTATTTATATTTATGCACTATGTGGAATACATACATACATATATATATATATATATATATATACACACACACACACACACATATATATATATTTATATTTATTCTGTGCTTCACTTGTAGGGAGAGTGATGCTTTTGCCCTCAATAACCAATTTTCATTCCTTGGGGGCAATATTGCCCTTATTCAGAATGCATGCTCTGGAGACACATGCGCTTCCAGCACGAACGTGTCAGTGACTCAGGATCAGCTGAGTATCACTGCTCTTTTAGAGTGCTGCTTCCAGCACATGATAGAAATACTGAATTCATTCTGGGAAAGCTCATCTCTGAAACATTTTTTGGTTTGTTTGCTTGTTTGTTTGGGATGGAGTTTCTCTCTGCTGCCCAGGCTGGAGTGCAGTGGTGTGACCTTGGCTGATTGCAACCTCCACCTCCCAGGTTCAAGTGATTCTTTTGCCTCTGCCTCCCGAGTAACTGGGATTACAGGCATCTGCCACCACACCCAGCTAATTTTTATATATTTAGTAGAGACAGGGTTTCGCCACATTGACCCTGACCTGAACACGTCGACCCTGTTCAGTCTCGAACCCTTGACCTCAAGTGATCCACCCGCTTTGGCCTCCCAAAGTACTGGGATTAAAGGCACGAGCCACCACACCTGGCCTCATCTCTGAAATCTTAATGCTGAGAGACTGAATATGCAAACAGTCAGTGGCCAGACTGTACCTGACAACTGGACTCTGCCCCACAACCTCTATTGCAATCAGCCCAAAATAGTCAGGATTATAAACTTTGCTTCTAACTCAGGACTAACCAGAAAAAGATTTCTATGCTCCCCACATTCTAACTCAGGACCAACCAGAAAAAGATTTCTATGCTCCCCACACCAATCTCGTCAGATGTCCTGTTTTTAGTTAGCCTACCTCCTATTTCTTATGCCGACAGGCTTTGATCAGAACACACCTGAACCCTTTCCTGTTTTATCTATAAATCTTTCCCCCTGCCCTTCCTGCCTTTGAATCTCTGCCATCTGCTAAGTGATGGTGACTGACTCCCTTGCTACAGTAAACGTTGAAAAAGTAACCCTGTTTGCTCTCATTTGGGTGGTTTTCATTTATTTCCACAATGCAAAATGGGGATGCAGCCATGCAAGGTCTCACACATTTAAGACACCATTGATAATAATTGTTACACTCCAGTGTTTTGGCAACAAACATGTCTCATTCGTTGGTCTCTATTGTTTTCAACTACCCCTACTGTGTTACCATTATTTATCTCACCCTTTTCAGCCACAGTATTTTAATAATTCAGATGATGTGTCTCTGCTATTTGACTACAGTAGCCATAATAGTCAAAGGTGCTTGGAAATGCAGGAAGTTGGTAAAAGACCTAGTCAAAGTCTTTCAAATGAAATCCTACACATAGAAACCCTACTACTGAGCTGGTTAAATGCTTTACTTTGATGGTGACCAGAGAAAACACCCATGCTCAAATGTCTACTTTTTGAGGATTTCATTAGAAATATTTGTATATTTATATTTGAGACTTTCTGATATATCCACCAGAGTATTAGGATTAGTATGTTGGCAGATAAACTAAAAGTGGTCTCAGGAGAAGCCAAAGGATGACTCATACTTATTGAGAAGTTACTGTGCCAGGAAATGTCTTGGGAATATTAAGTTGAACAAATCAGGAGCATCTCCAGGATTACTTTTTACAAACCAGTTTATAGTTGTTAATCCATCTGAGCTTGCTAGCGAAACAACACAAGACTAAGTCCCAGATAACTAGGCTTTACTGCCCCCAACCCCAACCCCACATAAGCATTTTTCAGAGGAAGCGGAGGGAGGAGATTAGAATTCCTGGAGGCCACATTAATCCACTGGGCTATGGATCTGATGTTCAGAGTGAAGTGGTCCTCCTGGCTCCATCCTGTAAGTGCCCTGTTTCCCTCCTAGGTCCTGCCATCTCTTTTTTAATGGCTCTTTTATGCCAAGAATCCCCTTCTGTAGTATTTCCTTCCAACTAGTCCCCCTCCAAAGGCCCAACCTCTTCTTCCCTTTCTCTGCTATCAAACTTCATATTCTAACCTATTTCATTTTTTAAAGATTCCATATATAAATGACAGCATGCAAAATATAGAGATAGAGACTAAGACAGTGGTGACCAGGCTTGGGGATGGGGAGAAAATGGCGAGATGTAGGTCAAAGGATATAAAGTAGCAAATGTAGGATAAACAAGTTGAAAGATTTAATATACAACATAAGACCACTAGTTAATACTGGTGTATTGCCTTCAGGATTTTTGCTGAAGGATTAGATATAGCTGCTCTTGCCATGATGGGGATTGGTAACTATGTAAAATGAAAGGATATGTTAATTTGTTCCACTATAGTAATAATTTTACTATACATATGTATCTTATATTGTATACCTTTTATATACAAAATAAAATTTATTAAAAAAGAAAACCATCTATTCTGATATACAGACTTGATGGAGGTTGATAGGACTGACATATGCATTTTATCAGGACTTTTGAGACTGAGAGGCCCTTCCCGATTCTCAAAAGTTGTCCCAAATGTGTGCCCTGCTCACATCTCCTTCACTGCCTTGAGCATATTTTATTAAAATGATCTGTTAAGTTTCTGTCTTTCCGACCTTGCTTTGAGTGTGGCAGCCATGCTCTATTGTTTGTATTTCTAGAAACTACACCAGTGCTGGGCTAGAGTAAACGTAGCCATGTGCCAAAGCTTGCAACATGGAAACAGCTGCTTCTAGCAGTCACTCACCAGGCCACCTGCAAGGCCGTGGGGAGAAGGGAAACGAGCGAAGACTTTACGGTTAGACAAGCCTGGGTCTGCAATCCAATTATATGCCCTTGGCGGTTTTTAAAAAACCTTTATTATGTGCCCTTGACTGTTTTTTAAAAAGCTTCTTCCCAGAGTTGCAGAGATTTAATGAGATAAGAACTTAGTCATCTCAGTGACTCCCAAGCCTTCAAATATATCTCTATGCTGATGGTTTCTGCTTGTATTTCTCTAGCTGGGCTCTCTCTTCTGGAGTCTGAGCCTCCGGAAGTTCCCCACCTGGATGACTCATAGGCCTATTAAATCTAATTTAGCCAGAGAGGGTTAATAATTGCCAACACTACTCCCCTATCCACTAGTCACCAAATTAGGTCCTTCTCTATCATGCTTTCCCTCCATGAGAGTATCACCACCACATGGCCCAAGCCAGAAATCCAGGAGTCCTCCTTGATGCCTGCTCGCTCCTTATCCCACACGCAGACCTCTCTAATTTCCCTTCTCTTTGTCCATATCTCTCTATGGTCTCTCTTCCACCTTTGCTCAGGCCTTCCTCTCTTCCAGATCAGGTCATTGCCCAGCCCATCTAACTGGCCTCTCCTCTTGTCATTTCTCTCCATGGCAGCCTCTATTACTTTCCTGCTTAAAACTAGTGGCTTCCCCTGCTGCAGGATCAAATCCAAATCCCTTATCCTGTTCTGGTCTCTGCTTACCCTTCCTTCTCATGGCTCCTCCCCAACGTCCCGCCACCTACACACTAAGCTACACGCATTCATTTCTAAGAATTGAAATGCAATCTCTGTTTTGCTCTCTCTTTTGCTTTTGAAACTTCAAACACAACGTTCCTTCCACCTGGAGTTCATTCCCTTTGTTTTTCATGTGGCTAAGGTCCTAGTCAATGATTGCAACTCCAATGCCATCTCATCCGAGAAGCTTTGCCCACCCACTGCCCTAGCAAGGTACATGGCTTCTGTACTCTCCAACAGCCTTGTGCCTCACTGCTTTTTAACAAAGCACTTATCACTCTGTAGTGCAATTATCTAATGTAATAATTACTAAGATTCAGGACCCCATGCTAGGTGCTGGATATTCCCGTAAGCTCTTTACTTGTAATAGCCCCATGCAGTAGGTACCTTTATCATCCCTGCTTTGCAGATGAGAAAATGGAGGTGCAGAGAGGTACATCCTCTTCTCAGTATTACACAGCAAGTATTTGAACCCATGAGGCCTGACTCCAGAGCTGTATAATTATCTACTATTATCCGGTAATATTCAAGGATTTTGTCTCTATTGTTTACTGATGGACTCCTAGGGCCTAGAATAATGTCTGGCACAATAATAATTGCTTATTAAGTGTTTACTGACTCACTGAGTGAACAAATGCTGACTCAATGTGTCATTTCCTTCCTGATGGGCAGAGATTAGACTTTATTCCATTTATTTCCAGCAGCTAGCTTGGATCCTGGACATATGAAAATTGTTAAGTTTGTCTGTCTGCATAGGGTCTTTGCTACTCTGTGAGATCCATGATTCTCTTTTGCCTTTGTGCTCTTCTGAGACCCTGTATTCACCCTCCCACACCACAGCACACTTCGCTGTGTGTCAATTTTTAGTGCGTAGAAAAAAACTGGTCAGCTGCTGCTTGACAGCTGGAAAAATAGAGCTGTACCTGAGCCAGTTTTGTACCTCAGAAAAGCAAGGGGGAGAGTCTCCTGCCTCACGCGGTGTGTGGGTGGAGGGCTGAATCATCAAGTTCTTTGAGTTCCTTGGGAAAAGATAACTCAAAGGAATATTACACAACATGGAGAAATAGGAGGAAAATAAGCAGAGACACAAAAAATGACTCAAGTGTTGAAAAATATGATCCACACAACTAAAAATATATTGCAGTTGAGTTTGAAGAGGAAAAGACTGGGTGTCAACATTCCAGTGGCCCAAATGGCTGTGCATGAATGGGCTTTGGTTTGAAGGATGGTGAGCAGATGGTCACCGGCCTCACAGAGAAGAGGGTTGTGCAACAGGGCCTAGAGGCCCTCTGAGAATCTGAGACAAGGGGAAGAGGACAACTTTACCAGAAACAAGACAGTCTGAGCTTCAGCAAAACATTATAAAAGGGTATCCTAGGTTCCATATGACCCAGGCAGAGGGAGGAGTGATGGTAAATCCTGGGGGATTGGTGTATTGTGCATTTTTCTTTTCTAAATGAGCACTTACAATTCCCTGTAGATTAAACAATTTTGTTGTAGATTTTTTTCTAGAAACTGAAAACTTTGGGTGGGAAGGGTGGGTCAGGCTTTCATGGATATGCAAACAATTCTCACGTTCCATTCTCTGGCTTCTCTAGCAATTGACATTTGAGAGACACGTTGGTGTAGTAGATGGAACATGGACTTGAGGCCCCTACTTTTCTGTAACCTAGGGAAGTTGCTGCTTCAGGCTCTGCTTCAGTGTCTTTTTTGAGCAACACTTTGCAAATAGCTTTGTAAATACTAAAGAGGTATACAGAATATCTAAAACACTACCTCAAGGGCACATGATATGCTTAATGAATGAGAATGAAGTTGTCATTAATATAATTTTTTAGCAGCTTTATTTTCTTAATTTCTGAAGTATTGCCCTATCATGAAAAGATTAAAGTAGATCCCAAAATCAGAAGAGTTCTTGATTAGAATGAAGGACCTGAATTGTTTTTCCAGATGGACTCATTTGTTAAAAGGGGATTGTGACAAGTATTTATTCAACAGTTTGTTCCACAGCCAGTGTTTGGGCTATTGGAAAGGAGGTGCTATATAAGTGTATTGTAATAATGAATGCCCTTAGGGAAGAGGGGAATTGTGTAAGGAGATGTATTCTGTAATTCTTTCATGTATATTCATCTTTTCTGTCCAAGTAGAATATACACCCTTTATGGGCAAGGACTACCTCGTCTAATTTGTATTTATAAACTTTCTTTTTTCTTTCTCAGGGCTTTCAAGGACTGAGAATGCACATATGGATAGAACAAATCTAGAAATTCGAGCTACTTCTATTGCTAAACAAGTATAGAGTTTCATATAAATATAATTCATAAAAGGTATAAACGGCAAGAGTTTCTACCCAAAGATTTTGTGAAACACCTGGTATTCTGGCTACAGTGGCAGATTATGGCATCCCTTAGCCCTTCAGCGACCTCTGTCCTCAGCAGATGTGATTGCCTTCTTGGATCTCAGCAGTGCAAGGGTCCAGTGTGCCAGCATATCTACCTCTGAGGTCCTGTGTCCTCTCCAGGCCTTCCAGCTGCTTTGAGAGAGAAGTGACCAAAGTATTCTCACTTTTGAGGGGAGTGAAATAAAACCTGGACAAACCAGGTTCTCAAATTAAAATTCATGGATCTTCCTATTTTCCCAAGAAGAGCCTGTTTTTTTTTTTTTTTCTTTTTCGTATACTCCATTGAAGGCATTGCTGGTGGACAATTTTCAGTAGCATTTTCTTCTATTTGTTTTGAAAGGCATTGATTAGTAAGTAGGACATTTCTGTTCAGCAATTGCCCTTTGAGGTTTTATTCAAACGCAGAATTTACTGTAAAACAGACCAGTCTTTATTATTTTAGTGAAAATCATAAACTCTTAACTCAAGCATATACACAATCATATTTCTGGACCTCGAATCTACCCAGGCACCCCTGTGTGAAGTTAACTCTTAGCGATTGGTGAACTACTTTTAACGAGAGTTAAAAAATGATATTGGGGATAACATATGGGATATATACTATACGGATGTTACTTGCTTTAGTTATTTTACTTGATGATTATCAGGCAGTGGTTCCTGATAATGGAAAGGGATTTTAAAAAGGCATGGAAATATTAGATTTGAGCCATACAAAACTGGTGATCCTTGACCTTTTTTGACCTACAAAAATAAATATTTAATGTAATACAACCTAATATGTTAAAGTTTGTTCATAAAACAATACAGTCTATATTATGTCAAATATAAAATTGACATTGGAATAGTGGCATAGTACACTTAAGAAGATAAGCTCGAAACTATTTTAAATACAGCTATAAAACGCCGTAATAAGACCGGGCGCGGTGGCTCAAGTCTGTAATCCCAGCACTTTGGGAGGCCGAGACGGACGGATCACAAGGTCAGGAGATCGAGACCATCCTGGCTAACCCGGTGAAACCCCGTCTCTACTAAAAAATACAAAAAACTAGCCAGGCGAGGTGGCGGGCGCCTGTAGTCCCAGCTACTCGGGAGGCTGAGGCAGGAGAATGGCGTAAACCCGGGAGGCGGAGCTTGCAATGAGCTGAGATCCGGCCATTGCACTCCAGCCTGGGCGACAGAGCGAGACTCCGTCTCAAAAAAACCAGTCATTGATGACAAAATTATGGCTTTTTGTACCCAGTAATTAAATAGAAGCCTTATAATTATGGTAACTGATATAAACGAATATATTTATATTAGTTTACCATAAGCCTTGGAGTCAATACTATTTTATGAAACAACTCTTAACTGTGTTCTACGAGGTTTAGGAACTCTTCCTTTATCTCCCCGGAGACTGTACATTTGTCTTAGTTCCGGCTGCTACAGCAAAGTACCATGTACCAGGTGGCTTATAAACTACAGAACTTTATTTCTCACAGTTCTGGAAGCTGGAAATCTGAAGTCAGGGTGCCCACATGCTTCAGCTCTGATGAGAGTCCTCTTTAAAACTGCAGACTAGGACTTTTTGTATCATCATGTGGCAGTAACAGAGCAGGTTAGCTCTCTGGTTTCTTCTTGGAAGGGCACTAATCCCATTCATGAGTCTCCCCCTTCATGACCTATTCTCCTCCTAAATGTTCCATCTCCAAATACCAGCACATTGAGATGAGAGTCTCAACATAAATTTTGGGGAACACAGACATTTAGTCCACTGCAATATTTCAATGAGAAATACTGTAAGAACATTAAAACTACCCTGCACATGAATAAAAAGTACTAACATGTAAAATTAATGAAATATGGCTGATAATAATTTGGGTTGACTGTTATAATAAGAACTCCAAGCAATATATGAAATATTTTTGTTTTGAAAAGGTTCTGGCTAATGTCCAAAAGTAGTCCCTCCCCTGTTTATATTTTGGTCCCAGGTATAGTAATAATTTACAACTCTGAATTATCCAAAACAGTGAATGCTCTTCTTCAGTCTGTGTGCATCTCATAGACAGTCTTATTAATAAAGGAACTAATTAGTAGCTGATGGCATGGTGCAGAATAAACATAAGGAGACACCTAACAGGCTCACTAATCTAGGGGTAAATCATATCCTGTGGGAGGCAAGAAAATGCAAAATCATAGAATGACTGCATCTTCATCTGAGAGAAAAATGGATTTCCCCTCTGTCAATCCCAGGGTGCCAGATTGAAACTCCCCAACCCCTTCAAAGACAAATATCTTAAAACGCTTGATTACTTCATTACTAGAGATTTTCCCTCTGGATGCTGCAGTTTTCATTTTTTCAATAGAAGAGTTATACTTTAGCACTTATGAGAAATCTTGATTTTAATCACTGGGGAGTGGTCATTTAGAATTGTTTACATGGCTGGGAGGGGTGACTCACACCTGTAATCCTAGCACTTTGGGAGGCCAAGATGGGCAGATTACTTAAGGTCAGGAGTTCAAGACCAGCCTGACCAATATGGTGAAACCCCATCTCTACTAAAAATACAAAAATTAGCCACGTTTGGTGATGTACACTTGTAATCCCAGCTACTCAAGAGGCTGAGGCAGGAGAATCACTTGAACCTGGGAGACGGACGTTGCAGCGAACTGAGATCACGCCACTGTATTCCAGCCTGGGTGACAGAGGGAGACTCCGTCTCAAGAAAAAAACAAAACAGAATTGTTTCCATGTGGAGTTCTGTGTGATGGGATTTGAGCTGTATCAGTTGTCTCAGTGTTTTCCTTGCAGTATTTCTGAGGAACGCAACCAACCTTCCTAGTAGCCTACAGTGTGTTCTCCCTCCATCACATCCAGTCGCCAGACTCGGCCTTCCCACATCCCAGTCCCTAGTGCCACTTAGGACTGCAGGTTACCAGCACTTCTCTTAGCTGGGCCTGCTGACTCCAGGATTCTTGCCCACCTCATTTCCTACTGCTCCATCAATTCTCTCTACTCTGCTCCGTGAGACTGTCCTCAAATGCAAGTGGGATCCTATTGTTTCCAATCCCTTAAACATGTCTGTAAATTCCTCTGCAATATCGCCTCCACTCCCTGCCACCTTCTTTTTCCTGACCTTTCCTTCATCCCAGGCATTTGCTTATTCAGGATCCTCTTTCAGGAACGCTATCCCTGAAAGCACTCCCAGTTGCCTGCACCTGTATAGTCCCTGTTTGTTTGTAAAGCTTCTGCTTGGATGCTGCTTCCTCCAAGCTGCCTTCCTAGATCTGGAAAATCTGAGTGTCCCTGGTACCTTTAGCTCCTTCCTCCAAGAGCACTAACTGCACTGTATTTCATTGTTTTTTTGCTTTTCTGCAATCCTCTGCAGTCTGCAAATGTCACTATTGTATTCCCAGGGTCTAGCACAGTGCCTAGCTCAGAGTAGTCACTGAATGCAGGCTTGTTGAATGAGCAAATGAATGAATGAATGAATGAATGAATGAATAAGGACAGGCCTAGAAAATACGCAATAGTGCTTTGAGCAGAGCTTCTATTTTTGAAGAGATTACAGTCTGCTTTACTTTCTGTATATTGGATGATTATGTGGAATAATAAAAAGAATAACTTTTTAATTAGACCTAGCTTTACAATTTGCCAGTCCTGTCAATTTGAGAAATTTATCCAAATCTTCCTGAATCTCAAAATATAAATCAGTACAGGGATAAAAGATGTCCTCCTGGTGGGGTTCTTGTGAGCACTAAAGTAAGCACTGTTAAACGTGTGTCATAATAGGTGCTCAAAGATGCTGGCTCCTCCCCTCTCTGATGCACAGCTCTGCTTCCACTTAACTCACATCCTTGCTCACCATGTCAGTGAGCTTGAGATGCTCCTCCATCATTTATGTGACCACGAGCCTACATAATTTTAAAAATCATATTGAAGAAAAAATTAAGATAATTTATATTTATTAAAAACAATATTCATACCTATAATACATTAAAATTACATGCATAGATCAATAACTTATAAATGTTTAAAGCATTGTGTGTCAAATGTCATATCCTACTGAACAGGATAAGTAAACGTAAAATTAGATTTCAAGTCTGGGTGCGGTGGCTCATGCCTGTAATCTCAGTACTTTGGAAGGTCAAGGCGGGCGGACCACCTGAGGTCAGGAGTTCAAGACCAGCCTGGCTAACGTGGTGAAACCACGTCTCTACTGAAATTACAAAAATTAGCCGAGCATGGTGGCACACACCTGTAATCCCAGCTACTCGGGAAATTAAGGCAGGAGAATCGCTTGAACCTGGCGGGGTGGAGGGTGCATTGAGCTGAGATTATGTCATTGCACTCCAGCCTGGGCAACAGAGTAAGACTCAGTCCCTCCCCGCCCTCCCCCCATCAAAAAAAAAAAAAAAAAAGATTTCAATACGCAGAGCTCAGTTCTATGATGTAGGGTTCAAATTTTAGGCTGCTACTTAATTTTACAGTGCATTATTTTAAATATCATTATAACTAAAAAGTACTCTTACAATTTTATATTTTCAATGGAAATAAAATATATAAATTGGAGTTGTATTTTTAAACATGGTAACTAATGATATAAATTTTAGACTACATTTTTTCTCTAAATAATGATAGTAACTATCTGCTTTATTTCACTATGTAATGAACTAAGAGACACACAGAAAAAAGATAGAACTTCTTCATTACTATTATTTTCCCAGTGAAACTATATACCCTAAACCAGGACACAACAGAGTGTACTGAGATAGCTTTATTTCCACAAAATTTACAACCCAATGGCTAGTTTTGCATGCTTTTCTCACTGGCTGGATTGTGGCTAATCATGGCCAAGTGTTTTGATGCTGTTGGTTTGGCTCTTAAATGAAACTGGATCCTGACAACAAAGTTCAAGAATTATTGTCGGCTTCTCTGCATAACTTAGAAGCATCTCCAAAGGCATATGTACTATTGCCCTGGCAGACATATATACACGAGTGCAGTGTAACACCTCTATTCTCCATGCTTGGCAAGTTAATGTGGATGTTCATTTTTATAGCCGCTAACTTATTAGCTGTGGATTACGTTGTCACTTTGTGTGTTACATTTCCAAGCATAAGAAGTGTGAGTGAGTTCTAAGACATGTGAAATGAAGGATCAGCTCGCAAAAGCTGGTCTTGAAGGCATCAGAGAGTAGGGATAAAGACTTCATCATGCAGTTCATAGAGCCTGCCAATTTCTTGATTGACAGCTCTCTGTATGGCAAGTCTCGAGGGATTGGGTATTTAAATCTTAATTACAAAAAAGTGTTACAGAATACTAAAAATCATTCAAGGAAACTGGAAAGCTTATAATGTAGCATTCCTCTATTAATCTCTTATACAGAGTAGATTTGATTGACAAGATCCATACAAATAGTGTAAAGGAATTTAGAAAATCAGTACAAAACTGAAGGGAAAATTTAAAACTATGTGCCATAAATGTGTCCTATTTTATAAATTAAATTGCTCCACAATCATGTATGCAAAAATAAAACAGATTAAAACAAACTTTGTTTTAAGATGTGATTCTAGCTGGCCTAATAACTAAAATCTCATTAATAAGATTTAAACAAATAAAATTACCATATAAACAGCTGCTTTGCTTAGAAAAAAATATCACAAGAACTTAATACAGAAAAAAAAGAATTTGATTTCAACAGATAGAAATAAACCAACTACAAGGAAAAGTCATTATAATAAAAATTGAGCAACATTCAAGGACATGTCTTTGCATATCCATGTCATTCTCTTGCTAATTCATTAACTTAATTCGTTAACTCAACAAACACTGATTAAGAGACCTTAATTTAGGAGCCCTAAATTAAAAGTCCAAACCCATTGCCAAGTGCGGAGAATAGGGAGATAACAATGTCAGGGTCATGGTCCAGTGGAAAAATACTCATGAAAACAGGTCATAGCAATAGAATGTCATTGAAATATGAGTTAAAAGTCTGGATACTTCTTTTCTCTCACATCCCTGTATCCACTCTCCATCCTTCTCATCTTTGCGCTTTTCCTTGGGGAGGCTGATTTATATGACGGTACCAGTGGGTTCTTGTATTAGTCAGAGTTCTTTAGAGAAACAGAACCAATAGGATATGCAGTTGACCCCTGAATGCAGGGGTTAGGGGCACTGACCCTCTGCACAGTCAAAAATCCGTGTATAACTTTTGACTCCCCAAAACCTTAACTAATAGCCTACTGTTGACTGGAAGACTTCACACAACAGAAACAGTCAATTCACACATGTTGTGTGTTATATGTATTATATACTGTATTCTCATGATAAAGTAAGCCAGAGAAATTGAAGTGTTATTAAGAAAATCATAAGGAAGAAAAAACGTACTTACTATTCATTAAGTGGAAGTGGATCATCATGAAGGTCTTCATCCTTGTTGCCTTCAGGTTGAGTTGGCTGAGGAGGAAGTGGAAGAAGAAGATCTGGTCTTGCTGTCTCAGAGGTGGCAGAGGCAGAAGAAGAGGTGGAGGAGGTAGAAGAAAAGGCGGGAAGGCAGACAAACTCAGTGTAACTTTTATGGAAAAAACCGATGTATAATCTCTCTCTCTCTTTCATACACACACACACACACACACACACACACACACACACACACACAAAGGCCTGAGAACTCTGGGAGTAAGTCCTAGTCCAAGTTCTGAAGGCCTAAGACCAGGAGTGCAATGTCCAAGGGCAAGAGAAGATGCAAGTCCCAGCTCAAGCAGAAAGCAAATTCTTCCTCTGCTTTTTTGTTCTATTGTGGCCTTCAACAGATTGGAAGATGCCCGGCTGCACTGGTGAAGGTGATCTTTTCTATTCAGTTTACTGATTCAAATACTCATCTGTTCCAGAAACATTCTTATTCTGTTTCTGGTAAAACAGTGAGAAATAATGTTTTACTAGCTATGTGGGCCTCCCTTAGCCCAGTCAAGTTGACACATAAAATTAACCATCACAATTTCTTTGCCCTTTGGCATCTAGTTGGGTTCAGCCAATGGGGACCCTGGTAGCAGATAAAAGGAAAGGAAAAGTGTGAGGTGGGTTACTGAGTGTGTCCTCAACTTCTTCCACAACCTATATCTGTTTCTCAGAAGTCACAACGCCTTTCTAGTAATGTCCTTCAATTACTCATTGGAATGTGCCATGTGTTTCCTGCAAGGCCCTGACTGATACATTGTAGGAGCATTAAATCCTGCAGGAATTCCAGAAAGACTTCACAAAGGAAGCAGCACTTGAGCTGGGTCTTTATGGAGGAGTAGGAGTTCCTGAGGGCACAGGGGAGAAGCTCCAGGGACTTGAGCAGAGGGCAAGTAGATGAAAGGAAGAAAAAAACTAAGATGATTTTGGGTGTGGATTGGAAGGGCTGTTTGGACTTAATATAAAGAATATATGCAATAGGATATTTGGGTGAATTTTTAAGCAAAAGGTAACTGATAATAGTAAAAAGTGGTGTTTCTCAAATATAATTATTATGCTAACCCTTTCAATGAAAATATTTTCGTGGACATTTTCAGGATTGACTTAAATTGTTTTTATTGTAATGTGTTTCCTGTATGTGTCAGTTTTAACTAGTTATATATAAATTCATTTTCCTTATAATTTTTACACAACTGAAGAACCAAAATTAACTTACATAAAAGATAAAACAAAACCATATAAACTCTAAAATCCAAATTAATGTTAACTTAATGCAAAGGAGGAAGTTTTGCTGAAATAAATGTGTGAAAAAATGATTGAGTTCATTATTCGTAAAGGAGTTTAATATGCCTGTTTTAGGATGATTCACTTCTTCCATGTCTTTTCACTGCTGCAACTTTTGTGTGTCTTCCATCTGTACAATGTGCTGTGATGTCATTTGACCTTCATTTAATTTATTTTCTCCCTCAAAAGTTAGCTGCTTAAACAACGACTGTATTATGCTTATGGATTCTGTGAGTCAGGAATTCAGACTGAGAGCAGTGGGAATGGCTTGTCTTTGTCTTTGCTCCATGATACCTGGGGTTTAGCTGGGAAGACAGGTGCTTTGATCTTGACTGTCACCGGGGACCTCAGCTGCAACTGTTGCAGAAGCCTGTACACTTGCCTTTCCATGCAGCATCAGCTTCCTCAGCATCATACCCTCAGGGTAGCCAGACTTGGCTTCCAAATGTCTCTGTTCACAAAGTAGAAGTCTCCTCATGTCTTCCATTCTTGCTTCAGAAGTCACAGGATGTTACTTCCGCTGTATTCTACTGGTTACAGCAAGCCACAACTACCTGGATTTAGAGTGCGGGGGCACCGACTCCACCTCTCAGTTTCTTGATGAGAAAATGGTCAAAGCCTTTTTTGCTACTTTATAAAACTATCATAGTCTGTGATAATTTATCTTGTTAGACACAAATACAGATTTAGGACACTTAAAAGCATTTTTTTTTTTTTTTTGGTAATGTGGTGATCATCTGAATGACCCAGATGCTTATACTCATTAACAGTATCATAGTTGGGATTTTTTCCTTAAACTTTAAAAATGGTCATTGAGACCAAAAGCTGAGGACAAATGTGGTGGTAAGTATTTCCCACTTTAAAGGGCTCATCATTAGGCATTAAGTACACCATTTAGGACATAAGAAGTAGCAAAATGACAGTTTTCTCCTTTCTCATGGAAGAGAGAGTACAATGAGGTCTGCATGGAGAAACATATAGTGCTTGCTACTCTGCAAACCACACTGCATGGTCATGTGACCAAGGTGGCACTCTGCCATCTGGACATCTATCTCCTTCACCAGCCAGTTGCAAACCACTCATTCTGGCCAAGGGCCAATACTGAACAGCACTTGCGAATCTCTTCAAATCCCCTCAGTCTACCTCTTCAGCCACTGTTGTGGTGAACAGCTCCACGCAGACTTAGCAGCTTCCCTCAGGTACCACCCGACAGCAGCTTTCCTTGAGACAGCTTTCCTCCCATGTGCCTCTTGCTTTCTGCCCCACACTTCTCAGGTGCCATGGCTTTGGTTCCAGTGAGGACCAGCTTGGCACTCATGCATGCACAGCCTGGAGGTGTGCGGAAATAAACGCCTACAAAGCCATGTCTGATGCAGGAGGTGGAAACTGACAAATCAATGCTTCCCCTTTTTATCGCGTGGCAGCATTCTAAGATACATTTCAGAAGAATCCCCAGAAGGTCCTGTGGATTGAACATCAGTCACCCATAAAGGCAGCCAGTTTGTAAACACATCGTTTGATTGATTTTCCCCTTTTCTTGTTTCACTCTCCCAGGTTCTAACCCCCACACTCTGGACTCGTTTCCCTGATAAACTACCCACATGCAAGCCTTTATTTCAGGGTCTTCTTTCTGAGATCCAGACTATGCTAAAGTCCATGGAGCTGCAGGTGGAAATTCATATTATAGGTGCTCAAGGAACATTGCTCCAACTCAAGACCAGCAGTGAGGGGAAAGAGAGGGTGCCAGGAGAGCTAGGCTGGGGCTCCTGTGACCTTAAGGCCCCAGTCTCTGTCTTCACCTGTACTGCATATCTCCGTTTCTGGCTGATGTGCTCATTAGTGGCTTCGAAACTAGACAAGGTGGCTACTCTGTAAGGCATAAATGTATTCTGTAAACTAGAACTTCAATATGATTTAAAATAATTAATATGTGTGGTAATTTCCTTCCAAGGTGGACTCTAATGGTTCTTGTCTCCTCAAAGTCATGCCCTACAGTCCCCTCCCACAGTGGATAAGGCTCACTGACTAATCAGTAGGATATTGCGGAAACAACATCAAGTGTTCTATTCTAGACTAGGTCATGAAGAATACTGTAGCCTCCACTTTGCTCTCTCAAATCCCTTGCTCTGGAAAAACCAGCTGCTAAGTCATGAGAACATTCAAGAAGCCCTGTGGAGATGTCCATGTGGCAAAAAAGCAAGGCCTCTTGCCCACAACAACCCACCAGCTGTGTTAGTTTTCTATTGCTACTATAGTGAATTACACAAACTCAGTGGCTTGAAACAACACAGATTTATTATCTTACAGTTTTGGGGATCAGAAGTCTCAAATCAGTCTCATCAGGCTAGTCAAGGGGTTGGCAGGGCTTCTGGAGACTCTGAGGGGAGAATGTGTTTTCTTGCCTTTTTCAGTTTTTTGAGGCCACTTTCATTCCATGGCTCATGAGTCTTCCCTTGTATCACTCCAACCTCTTGCTTCTGTCTTCACATCTTCTACTACTCACCCTACTCCTCTTGCTTCCCTCTTAAAAGGATCCCCATGATTACACTGAGCCCACATGGATAGTTCAGGATAATCTTTCACCTCAAGATCTTAATGTAATCACACCTCAAGATCTTAATATAATCACACTTGCAAAAACCCTTTTAACGTATTAACAAATTTTTGGGGATTAGGACAGGGACATCTTTGATGTGGCCGTTATTCAGTCTACCACACCAACTATGAGAGTGAACTACCTTGGAGGCAGACCTACCGTCACCACGCAAGCCTTCAGATGATTTGCAGCCTCTGCTGACAACTGGACTGCAAAAATGCCCAGCTAAGCCATTCCTAAAATTCTGATCCACAGAAACTTTGTGAGATGATATAAAGTTTGTATTCTTTTGTTGTTTGTTATATTGGTTTGTTTTATTATTTTGTTTTTTTATGATTGTTGTAAGCCATTAAATTGTGGGATGACTTGTTACCCAGCAATAGATAACACAAAATGGAAAAGTTTATTAATATTTAAAAGTCTATTTACATTTTCATAGGACATTTTAATACTAGATTTATTAAGGAGGAAATGACTTTTAGATTCTTTAGATTCTCAGATTCTACATTATAATTTTAGCTGTTGGAAATATTTGATGAGTTGTAAATAAATGAATTTACATTTTTACCTACTTAAAAGAATAAAGTTTTATTGATGCCAAATTCCAAAAAATATAAAGAGAGATTGTAAAATCTTATTCTGGGCCTGGCATAGTGGTTTACACCTGTAATACCAGTGCTTTGGGATGGTAAAGAGGGAGAATCCCTTAAGGCCAGGAGTTCAAGACCAGTCTAGGAAACATAGTGAGACCCCATCCCCACAAAAAATTTTTTGTTTAAAGTTAGCTAGGCTAGGCATGGTGGTACATTCCTGTAGTTCCAGCTATTCACAAGGCTGAGGTGTGAGGATTACTTGAGCTGGGGGTTCAAGGCTGCAGTGAGCTATGAGTGCACCATTGCTCTCTAGCCTGGGCAACTGAGTGAGACTCTGTCTTAGAAAAAAAATAAAAATCTTATTCTGGGCTGATGGAGGGCAATGAGGGAGAACAGGGAGTGAGTGCCAATGAGTATGGGTTTTCTTTTGGGAATGGTGAAAATGCCCTAAAATTAGATTGTGGTTAGGGCTACATAACTCTGTGATATCAAACTTATATTAAAAACCACTGAATTACACAACTTAAATGGACAAATTATATATCATATGAATTATATCTCAATAAAGCTGTTAAAAAATCTTATTCAGGCATATATAATCTGAAGTTAGAAGTCAGGAAAATGGTTTCCCTGTGGAGGGGAGAAGTGACTAAGGAAGCACCAAGTGGGCTCTGATGAGAGTTTTATTTTATTTTATTTATTTTATTTTTGAGACAGAGTCTTTGTCTGTCACACAGGCTGGAGGCTGGGGTGCAGTGAGTGGCATGATCTCAGTTCCCTGGGACCTCCGCCTCCTGGGTTCAAGCGATTCTCGTTCCTCAGTCTCCCAAGTAGCTGGGATTACAGGCACATACCTCCATGCCCAGCTAGAGAGTTTTATAAAATATCTGGCTGCTGGCGACATGGAGGTATTCATTCTGTGAAAATTATTAGGTACTTACAATTTGCCTCCTCTTCTGTATGATTATTATACTTCAATAAGTTTTACCTTTAAAAAATACACAAAAAAACCAAAATGGCATTATGCAAATCCTCGTTCTCAGTGATGTGTATAGGAGAACATAAAAATCATTGTTCTATCAAACAGTGAAAGATATGCATAGAAATGAAAATTGTGACAGGAACGATGACCTTCAGAGTAGGTTTACTCACCGTTCCTGTATGCACATTATTCTTTCATAACAAAATAATTTATTTTAAAACATTAGTATATTAATGTGGCATGTATAGAAACTTATCATTCTAATAGTTATTATTAGAAAAGCCATGTTTAGAAAGTACATGGAGGCACTTCCTTTCAAATATCTGGTATAAAGATTCTGTTCAAAGAAGCAAACTCCCTTCACTTCTTACTGAATATTTTGAAAAAATTTCATTTGGAAGTTTTACAAAAATTCAATATTTAGTATCCTCTCTCATGCATTGTATTGTGTTTTATCATAATATAATGGCATAATATAAAAATAATGTAATAAATTTTGTACCAGTCCCCAGAAAACCTTCAGGTTCATTCATGATGTGCCCATGACTAATATCATTTTATATGTTTATGAGATATTGAGAAATCTCTAGGACATGGTTTTCAAAACGTAGATGTCAAGAACTATGAAGTATCTGAGATTTAATCTTACTTCAAGCTAGTAGGTCAGCCTGGCACAGTCATAGATGCTGGCAGAAGTCATGAGATTCCTGTATCAGAGACAACAGTCTATTATTCACAACCATAGCAGTAGCCAGAGTACCATCAGTTTTGCACTAAGTTCATGAAAGCCCATTTCCAACATAGCAACATGAAAAGTATCAGGTGATAGCTCCACATGCAATGGACTGTGTTATAGGAGAGGAACCCCAAGCTGTGGGAAACAGAATCTTTTATAACGGGTATTAGTCTTTTTTTAAATAAACTTTGTCACAGAGGGAGACATTATCTTTATTTTTATTTGACAGTAAACAAACCTGCCCTTTGCTCTGGAGGTAAATATTGTCTATATTCCCAAGGTTGTTCACTATATAAACATCCTTGAAAAGATAGTCTCCATCAAAAACAGTTGGCGCCTATGCTGAAAGGCACACAGAAACATGAGGGATTAATGGAGAATTGTCTCCCAACAGTTGATGGGGAGCTCTAAAGGTCCAGGAGACCTTTACCTGGGGACCCTATTAGGCCAAAACTTTTATAATTATGCTAAAATATTATTTTCAGTTTTCACTTTCATTCTCTCATGAATTTACAGTGGAGATTTTTAGAGGCTTACATGAAATGAGATGATGGCTATGTTTTTAAAGTTTCTGTTTTAATTGCTAATACAGTAGATCTCAATAGACATGGCCCACATAAACAAACACTCTTTGAGATCTTCAGTATTTCTTAGGATGGCAAAGGAGTCCTGAGATCAAAAAGTTTGAGAACTGCTGCCTTGAGACAATCAACGGAGAGAGAAGACCTTGAAGTGCTGTTTGTATGAGACTCTCTCTCTGAGTGGGAAGGGGCCTCTGAGACAATTGCTTCCAGAGATTGAGGGTACTCTAAAGGGAAGAAGAAGGGGAGGCAATATTTCTTTCCAGAGCACATGCCTGCTTATGTAGTTGATTGCTGAACTGCTACTATGCTAATCCGTGCAGAAAGAGCAGAAATTCGAAGAGAAATGACAGGGTGGTGTGAAGAGCCAACGATGCAATTGTGGGCACTCCTGTTCATTGGTGTGGGAAGGGTGCATGGTTTTCCTGAGCCACTCAAATGCTTTATGCAATAATCAAGCTTCAGTCATCTTGCCAGTACCCCTTTCCCAAAGGGCTGTCCTCTGGATGAAGCTGCAAGAGACTGTGGGGTAAGTCACTCGGGAAAGGAGGTGAAAGCCATGGACATTCCAGTAAGTGCTAGTATATGTTTAACTGACTTTCCAAGAGAAAAAATAAAGTAGACCAGAGTTGTAATTTTTGCTGATTTCTGTAGCATAAATTCTCTCACCGTGGTCGATTTCAAGCTACCAATGGATTAACAACCAGCTCACAAAATTCCTGAAAATTTAACAATTGGCTGATAGGAGCCAACTTTAGTGTATAACTGGATAAAGAGATTGGAATAAGTGGATCGGGACAGCTATCCTATACCCAAAACAATGTGGTGAGTGGGTTCTCCCACAAGAACACACTGTGCCCCAAAGTGAATTTCCACTGTGTCCCGCTAAAGAGCTAGTGTCTTGACTTCTACCACATCAAGAAAGTGTAGCCCAGAGAGAACCATATGACAGCATTCATTAAGCAGGACTCAATTATCCCTTTACATAACTCCTATTCCTCCACCCACCCAGTCACCTAGACAGTGGGGACACCAAAAGAAAGTAAGGACCACACCTTTTATGTCCTTCAGGTTTCAGGCCATGGGTCAAGCAGCATGAGCTCTGGGCAGAGGAGGGAACACTATGAGAATAATGTTTTAGCTGGATTAAAATAAATTAGGCTGGAAGTAACCTAAAAGTAACTGGTAAGGAAGGTTTATCCTAGCACAATTGAATGCAGCAAATTGGAGGAGAAAAAAAAAAACTGTTTTAGGTTTGAACGCTTCCAGTTCAGACTGCTTGATAAACTAATTATGTGCATATTTTATTAATTTGAAGTTCATCACTGAAATAAACACCAAACAAAACAATCTCCTAGATAACAGCAAGAAAGACACTCTAAATAGACTGAAATGGAGAGGTGAGTTGTGGAAAAGAACTGTGGGACTGGCTGAGGCAGAAGAGGCAGGTTCCTACTGTGTCCTGGGTCAGGTGCTGTGGGGACAAATTTTCAGGCATGGCCATCAAAGTTTTGGTTCTTTGGAATCAGAGAATCCCACTTTTCTAAGATAGGCAATAAGTAACGTGAAGAGGCCAGCACAGAGCAAAGGCTGAATATATGGTCTTCAGGGGCTTAATTGTTCCACTTATGTTTCTAAGATTTATCTGTACTCAGCTGTGTATAGCTGTAGTTCACTCATTTCCCTGATGTGTCTTCCATTGGGTGAATATATCCCTCCTCCTCCTCCTCCTCCTCCTCCTCCTCCTCCTTGAACGCTTCCAGTTCAGACTGCTTGATAAACTAATTATGTGCATATTTTATTAATTTGAAGTTCATCACTGAAATAAACACCAAACAAAAACAATCTCCTAGATAACAGCAAGAAAGACACTCTAAATAGACTGAAATGGAGAGGTGAGTTGTGGAAAAGAACTGTGGGACTGGCTGAGGCAGAAGAGGCAGGTTCCTACTGTGTCCTGGGTCAGGTGCTGTGGGGACAAATTTTCAGGCATGGCCATCAAAGTTTTGGTTCTTTGGAATCAGAGAATCCCACTTTTCTAAGATAGGCAATAAGTAACGTGAAGAGGCCAGCACAGAGCAAAGGCTGAATATATGGTCTTCAGGGGCTTAATTGTTCCACTTATGTTTCTAAGATTTATCTGTACTCAGCTGTGTATAGCTGTAGTTCACTCATTTCCCTGATGTGTCTTCCATTGGGTGAATATATCCCTCCTCCTCCTCCTCCTCCTTCTTCTTCTTCTTCTTCTTCTTCTTCTTCTTCTTCTTCTTCTTCTTCTTCTTCTTTTTTTGACAGAGTTTTACTCTTGTTGCCCAGGCTGGAGTACAATGGCATGATCTCAGCTCACTGCGATTCTGCCTCCCAGGTTCAAGCAATTCTCCTGCCTCAGCCTCTCGAGTAGCTGGGATTACAGGCATGCGCCACCACGCCCGGCTAATTTTGTATTTTTAGTAGAGACAGAGTTTCTCCATGTTGGTCAGGCTGGTCTCGAACTCCTAATCTCAGGTGATCCACCCACCTTGGCCTCCCAAAGTGCTGGGATTACAGGCATGACCACTGCCCCGGCCCTGACTATTCTTTAGTTGATGGATATTTGTATTGGTTTCAGTTTTGTGTTATAATTGTGCATATCACTGTGAATATTGTCATGGTATATATGTCAGGGATGCTATGAGGAAGAGGACAGGCATTTAAAATCTTTTAATTATGAAGTTGGTGGTGGACTTCATAAGAGTTTATTTTATTGGTATTCTTTATAGTTTTTATATATAAACACCTATGGTCAGGAGTTTGAGACCAGCCTGACCAATATGGCGAAACCTCGTCTCTACTAAAAATACAAAAATTAGCTGGGCTTGGTGGCGGGCACCTGTAGTCCCAGGTACTAGGGAGGCTGAGGCAGGAGAATCACTTGAACCCGGGAGGCGGAGGTTGCAGTGAGCTGAGATCACGCCACTTCCCTCCAGCCTGGTGACAGGACGAGACTCCATCTCAAAAGAAAAAAAATAAGTTATTTTGTATGTATCAAATATTACATTTTAAAAGATAATAAAATAGTGCTATGGAGAAAACAAGTAGAAAGGCAGAAAACAAAATATGATATTATGATATTATTTATATAAAGCTCTAAAGCAAGCAAAACAATGTTATTATCACTAACTTAGTACATTTCACATGCTAAAACATATTCATCAGCTTTAACTTAGTTTATTGTCCAGATAGGACTCTTCCAACTTCAGCACCAATGTAAATTATGTCTTCTAAATTGAGGACAAGCAGCTAGAATCTACAGTCAACCTTAAAGTCTTCATTTTTACCAAGTATCATACTAGGATTCCATGCTTATTTGACATCTTCCTATAGTAGAGTTTTGGACAGCTTAAGTTCCAGAAATAGGTATAAAGATTAACCCTTCACTTTCCTTTTTTCTCAGGATGTTAGTTATATGATATACCATAATTTTTGTTATAAAAGCAATACATGTTCATTACAGCAAATTTGGAAAAATATAAGGAAGGAAAAATCACCCACATCCCAACCATCTTAACTATGTTCATGGGATTCTTTCTAGTCTTGTTTCTGTGAGTGTATTTATATATGTACCTGTGTGTGTATATGCATGTGTATTTTAACAAAGATTGGGGATGCTCTACATACACTGGCTATGTGGTCTGCTGTTTACTTAACTCGAATACTTTCCATTTACAAAGATTCTTTGAAAGCATAGTTTTCTTTTTTGTTTTTAGTTTTGTTTTTGTTGTTGATTGTTTTTTAGGTACATGGTCTCACTATTTTGTTCAGGCTGGTCTCGAACCCTTGAGCTCCAGTGTCCCTCTTTCCTTGGCCTCCCAAAGTGCTGGCTTACAGGTGTGAGTCACCATGACTGGCTGAAAGCATAGTTTTTAATTGCTGCCAAGTACTTAGTTGTACACAACATTTATAAATCCTTTTGTTATTTTATTTTTAAATGTGTAATCACTTTGACAATCACATGGCGAAGCCTAAGCTAGTAGTCAGGACTACAGCTCTGAATCCAATGTTTATTTAACTATTATAAATACTTGAGGCTAGGTATGATGCCTGTTTGTCCTGGTTACTCACTAAAGACGGTCCCTTAACTAACCACACTTATATTCATAGCCTTGGGTCATCTTCTCCCACAGTGAATCTGGGCTTGTCCTGTGTAGTCGATAGAATTCAGTGGAAGGGAGGCTGCATGACTTTGGGCTAGGTTGTAAGAAGCCTTACAGCTTCTGGCTTGGTCTCTGTGCTCCAGAAAAACTTGGAAGATATCTGACTACCTGAGGTTGCCTTGCTTAAGGAAGCCCACGTTGGCCAGGTGCATAGGCCATATGCACAGAGAGAGAGAGAGAGAGAGAAAGAGAGAGAGAATGGTCTAGACAGCTCCAGATGTTCAGATGTTTCTAGCCATCCCAGCTGCGGGCACACAAAACAACTTGGATGTCCAGACCAGTCAAGCCTTCATATGCCTCTAGCTCCAACCACTATATCTTTGTCACTACATGAGCAATGCCAAGTGGGAACTGTCCAGCTGAGTCCAGTGAATTCACTGAAAGAGCATAATGAATTGTAGTTTTAAGGCATTGAGTTCTGAGGCGGTTTGTTACACAGAAACAGAAAATCAAAACACTGCTTCACTTCTATGTCTTCAGCACCTGGCATGAGGCTGGTGTACTTGGTGTATTGTAAACACTTCAAAAACATTTGTTACATGAGTAAATAAGCTTACAAGATTACTTGCACACACAAATAACATGTGTGTAATTATGAAATTTCCTTATAATTAAAATGCTAAGAAAATAACTCACTTTCTATTTTGTTATTTCTTGTTTTTCTCAGTTTCATTTTCCACTGGACTGACTGGGTCAATAAACATTGAGTTGGTGTTTGTACAAACACAGTAGAGCCAAATGTCATAAATGGCTGAAATTTTTCCTTTCTCCAGAGTCCCATTTCTTTGATGAGATAGGCAATGTGTTACAGGATGGCCCAGTGCAGAGCAAAGGCTCAGCGAGTATTACCATTTCTTGTTGTTCAGACTCCTTGTTGCAGAAGCCTCAGTGTTCACAC
Organism: Rhinopithecus bieti; assembly: GCF_001698545.2. Taxonomy (NCBI): domain Eukaryota; kingdom Metazoa; phylum Chordata; class Mammalia; order Primates; family Cercopithecidae; genus Rhinopithecus; species Rhinopithecus bieti. The sequence continues at coordinate 22,384 of NW_016817076.1, read as the reverse complement.
AACCACACTGCACAACTTCCAGGGAGATTTCTGCACATCTGAAGCATCACCTGAAATAAAGAACATTCTATGCCACTCAATATCAAAGTCTCTTAAGATGTTAGCGCAGGCCCTGAGATGGGCTCTGTCATGTATGAGAGGGCACCCCTTCCACTCTGAACTTGTACCATCTTGCCCCAACCATTGAGAAATGTGGCAAGCATAAGCAAACCTTAGAACTCCCACAAACAATTCCCATAAACACAAATCTCATTCCGAGGGAAAATTTTAGTAGAAATTACAAGCACCAACTTGAGACTTCTATAAAAACGACATGAAACACATTGGAAAAGGTGGGCCTACATAGGTTTCTGCCAAATTTCTAATTCACAAAGTTTTGTGCTCTTCTCAGGGTTGTTATGGAGTCCTGGCCACTTGCTGTGTACAATGGGAGATGCCTGGAGAGGCTCCTTCTCACTTTAACTTTTTTTCTAACTAATCTAATTCTGATTTCAGCTTTCAACATTTCAGTGCTCAGATTATTCACTTTAAACGGGCAACCCATGGGCTTTCTTCTCTGTTCTCCCAGAAACTGCGGGAGCTGAGTGGCTTTCCATAATATGCGCTACTTGGTCTCACCCTGAAGCAGAGAAGACTTTGCCTTGTACAACTTCAAAAGGCCCTTTGATAAGTTGTTTTGGCTTCTTACTTAAATATAGAGCAATCCAGCTTATTATCACTTCCAGTTTATTTTTAAAATAAATTCTTCCTTTATCACATCTTCAAATCCATCTAAAGAATGTTTAAGTTCTCTTTAAACAATTAAGAAAAGTCACCCAAGGTATTAGCTGCAGCAAGGGTGAGACTTGTGGTGTGATGCAATGTCTTACAGTGTCCCCTCTGCTCCAGAGTCTTGTCCCTTCGTCTTAAAATTCAGAATATTCAGTTAACTGGCCACCTACGGGGTCTTACTGCATGCAGTAATTCACATTTCCTCATAACATACTTTTATTACTACTTTGTAATACTATAGCAGCATGAACGGCCTGTAGGGAGCCTGAACGGTGAGTATTTTGATAACCTTTCTTTATGGTCATGCTTGGTTTCATTTGGACATGATTCAGGAAAAAGAAAAGAGAGAAAAAAAAAAGGGCCAGATCATGACAGGCTTGTTCTGAATGGTCAAACCCAGCAGGCCCCTTGGTGGAACAGTGGGCCAACCTGAATCATTTGCAATGAATGACAAACCAGGTCAAAGCCCAGAGCAACTGCTGCTAATAGGCATACTCTATCATCTACAGAATATTTACTGTTATTAAGCCTCATATTAGTGTTCCTTCATGTGTAGTTTGAGAAGTGCTGATTTAGACAAAATGGATTGTAACAATATCTTTAGTATCTGCTTTAAAGATTCAGCTGAGTGTCCGTTGCTCCAGGGAGCCTTGTCTGACCCAGAGCAGTTTATCTCTATTATACCACTATTGTGCAATGCAGTGCTGTGGTTAGATGTCTGTTCCCCCACTGCATTTCTTTCTCCTGTTCTCCTTGAATACACTAATCACAAGTTTGGCTTTGAAGAGTTCATGAATGGATGGATGGATGAATGAATGGGTGAATGTGGTGTCAGATGCGTAATATTGGAAGAGCAATGACCACAATGGTAGCTGTAGAACTCCAGAATTTCTCCTGAGTAGTAGTGATAATATTATCCTTTTTGCAAGGTTGTTGAGGAGTAAAACAATGAGATAATCTGTATTATTTTATTTAGCAAATGTATAATTGAGTGTCTACTTGGAGGCAAATACTGTAAAAATATTCCAAAGTGCTTTAAAAATGATATCGTTTCTCTTTATTTTATAATAGAATTTGGTTGGCCAGTTTCTCTAACTGTACATACACCACTAGGCAGGGTGGCTTTCCATTGTTCTCTAACATCCTGTATTTAGATTTTCCAGCTAGGAATTCACATTTCCTCATAACATACTTTTATTACTACTTTGTAATACTATAGCAGCATGAACGGCCTGTAGGGAGCCTGAACGGTGAGTATTTTGATAACCTTTCTTTATGGTCACGCTTGGTTTCATTTGGACATGATTCAGGAAAAGAAAAGAGAGAAAAAAACAACAGAAAAGCAACACTGCGGATTTTTTTTTTTTTTTTTTAATAATTCAACATAATCCTTTAAGGATGCAATGCTATTTTATTTTAATTTTTTATTTTAGTTTTTATTATGCTTGGTGTGTTTAATTAGAGTGGTTTGGATACAGAAAACAAGTTTGATAGAAATTTGAATTTAACTTTGTTTGGCAATTGGATACCAAAGGCAAATGTAAGAAATATTTTCAAAATTTGAGAACATTTTGGTTCTTAAAAAGTATGTATTATGTAAGTTAATGTTTACATGGCTTTGAAATGGTACAGGCACTAATGTATGACTGAAAGGAAAACTTAGAGAAAAAGGCATCTTCACTTAGGAACAGCTGAATTTGGGAACTAACAAGAGCAAAGCAAATAATTCAGTTAGTTGTTGCATGGAATAAATTTACTATGGTAAAAACACCATTTACTTTGAGAACATTCCTATATTTTCAAAATAACTCATAACATCATTTTGTATAATGGATGAGTTTCTTTTAGTGGTCATGGTTTCATAATTTGTAAAACCTAAAAAATGTCTAACCTTCTAGTTAGTTTTTATTTTTGTACTTCTTTTAGAAGTACAAAACTCTATGCTATGACATATTAATTTGCTATGGATTGAGTGTTTTAAATTCCAACAGATATGGCTTCCAAAGGTACTCAAATAAGCAGGCAGAAAGGACGGAGTCATTGAATCCCAACAGTTATTCAAGTCAAATGGAGCGTATGTGATCACAGCTTGGATTGTGATTCTGAACCAAGGCAAAGGTTGAGTTTCAAAACTATGAAGTTAGAGTCTCAGACTCATTTTCATAGAAACCCTGATGTAAATGACACGTAAATTTCCAATTTAATGGGTATGGTTGCTGGAAGGGTAACCCCAAATCTGAAGCTGGGGACTTGTCTCATTGGTGATGACTGTACTTGAAGGGTTGTTTGTAGTATTGAGTGAGTGGTCTCCGTGGTCCTCATGTCCTGAGGTTGAAGCCCTGTGAAGGGAGCTGCACAGCCTCGTGTGGAGGACCATGAAGGTTCGATTCTGGAAATGGTGTCAAAGGCAGCAGATGCTTCAGGCAGCAGACGGCTGCAGAGGGAGAGTTTTGGGTTCTGTTGCTAGGGTGTTGTGGTGGTTGTAGTCCAGAGACTTGGAGCAACACTGGGGAAGACTCGGATGGTATCAGAAGACATGCTTGTGGGAGATGCTGCCATGTCAGAGACAGGGCAGGTGTGACTGGGCTGCATATCCTTCATAAGTCCTGTCTCTAAGTCATGCTATTCTAGTTACTCGGCTGAGTAACAAGTGACCCCAAATCTAGAGGTGGAAAATAAACTTTTATCATGTTCACGGATTCTTTGGACAGGGTACTGCGAGGGCAGTTTTTTTTCTATGAGGCCAGGAGCCATATCCAGAAGACTCAAAGGTTGGGGCTGGAATCATCTGATAGCTTGCTCACTCACATGTCTGGGGGGAGCGGTGCTTCTGGCTGTTGCTGAGGGCATTTCTAGAACTATTGCTGTGGACTGAATGTTCGTGTCTCCCACAGATGTGTATGTTCAAGTCTAATCCACGTGGGATGACATTTGGAGGTGGAGTCCCTGGCATGTCATTAGGTCAGGAGCAAGGAAAACTCATTAATGGGGTTAGTGCCCTTATAAGAAGAGGCCAGAGAGCCAGCTCATTCTCCTTTCACCATCTGAGGACATAGCCAAACGTGCCTGTCTGTAAACCAATAAGAGATCCCTCACTAGAACCTGACCCTGCTAGCACCATGATCTTGGAATTTCAGCCTCCAGAACTGTAGGAATAAATGCTTGTTGTTAGAGATACCCAGTTTATGGTATTTGGTTAGAGCCGTCCAAGTTGACTAAGCAGCTGTCAGGTGGAATGGCTACACATAACTCCTCCATTTGGGATGGGCTTCCTCTCAACATGGTGGCTGGTTTTCAAAGATAAGCATCTTAAACAGGGATGGCTTCATGGGTTTGTGTCCTGTGTAGTTACACAAGGCTAACACACAGAAGAGGGCTCTGTGCTTGCCACTGTTTTGAAAGTCTTAATTTTGAATAAGAGGCGCTCATTTTCATTTTCTCCTGGGTTCCACAAATTTCATCACTGGTCCAGATTAAGACAGAGAGAGAGAAAGAGAGAGGGAGAGAAAGAGAGAGAGAGAGAGAGAGAGAGAGGAGAAAGATAGAAGGAGGTGGGGAGAGGAACTAGTCAAAAGCTATATTGCCTTCTTTTACTTCATCTAGGAAGTCAGGCAGCATCATGTCTACTACATTGTATTTGTTAGAAGCAAGTCATTGAGGTGTCCCATATTCAAAGGGGAGATAATAGATTCCACTGCTTGATGGAAGGATGTCAAGGTTCTGGGAGAGTATGTGGGAACATAAATATTGCTATGGCCATTTTTGGAAAATACAATCTGCCACAAATGCTCTGCATATATTTCTGCAGGTGCCACCTACTGGGTTAGTTTTTATTTTGTTTCTTGTGTAATAGAGTGTTAAAATTAAAGTTAGAGACTGAGACACCAAGATAGAATTGATGTGATATTCCAAAGCCAGATCACAGTATGTGAAATTTACATTCCATGACTTGAATCCCCTCAACCACTTTCAGAATGGAAAGAGTTGACTTGGAGGAGAATTTTGAAATGACTTATTTGGAAAGATCAGTTGCTCCATTCAGATTTACCCCATGTTTAGTAAGGGAGACCTCCAGGAGTTCATTTGGAAAGTTCTGAATCACCTTCCTTAAAACTAGAAGCAACTTAAGCTGTAAAAGTCAAAAGGGTAAAGGCAGGAGGATAAGGCATTATCTTTATTTTTTATTAAAAATCTTGTATGTTATTAAAAGTTTGTATTTATTTTTTCATTTAAATTCACAGCTTTATTTTATTAAAATTAGCATTTTTTTTCTTTCTTTCTTTATTTTTTGAGACAGAGTTTTTGCTCTGTTGTCCAGCCTCGAGTGCAGTGGCACGATCTTGGCTCACTGCAACTTACTTCTCCCGAAAGTGATTGATTCTCCTGCCTCAGCCTCCTGAATAGCTGGGATTACAAGTGAGCACCACTACGCCCAGCTATTTTTGTTTTTTTGTATTTTTAGTAAAGACGAGATTGTCACCATGTTGGCCAGGCTGGTCTTGAACTCCTGACCTCAAGTGATCTGCCCATCTTGGCTTCCCAAATTGCTGGGATTACAGGTATGAGCCACTGTGCCCAGCTTAAAATTAGTGTTTTTAAAAGGTGATTTAATCAGTAAGGTATTTATTATCACCATATAAAACAGACCCAGATAGGGGACTCCATGGTTAGGGAAGTTTGTAATTTGTAGGCTCAGCTGATACAACATAAGGGTGATAGCAGATTTGACCACATCTACAAAAAATACTCATCTTTCCAAGAAGCCCAGACTAGGCACCCCTTGAGGTCCCTAGGCCATTGCCAAGCCTTCTCAGAGGTGACGGGAAAGAATCTGTTCTAATGGGCCCAGGACAATCCTGAATCCTCTCCAGAAAAGTGGAAGGAAGGCCAGGGAGCTTCTTTGCCTATGCACATGGAGATGACCTTCACCAACGTTGAATCCAGGCAGAATGGAGAGCTTATACCTTCAGATTCCAAAGGGTAAAGGAATATTTTCTGTGGACTGGCTCTGTGTGGGGTGATTGGGCAAGTGAGACAGTGTGGGTTTTTTTATGAATTTGTCCAAGGGCCCTAGATGGTTGAAGGGCCAGAAGCCAGAAGTTGAAGTTAATATCAGATAATTGAGGGCTGCAGAAGGACTCATGAGTAAACCCTGACTAACCATTCTGGTTTGCCCGGATCTCAGAAGTTGCACAAGATGTAGGACTTTTAGGCTAGAATGGGAATATTCCTGGACAAGCTGGGATGGGTGGTCACCCTACCTACCTTGGACCACCCATAATAAGATGCATTAACCCAGGACAGGACTGCAGGGCAGGGGCCCACCAGGGACCCTACAGGATGCCCGTGAAAGTGCCTGTGAAAGAAAGACTCGTCTGCAAACATTTGCCAGGCCTGGAAAGCCCAAAACCAGCACAAGAAGGACATTTCCTGGCCCTTTACCATGTCTCTCTTCTAGCTCTGGCCTTAACCCAGAAACTGACTAGCAAGCTGCGGGAGGGCTTCGGAAGGGAGGAGGGAAAGCACTAGGTGGAGAATAAAGCATAAACCATCCACAGTGGAGCAGCTGAGGTACAGGGACAGGAAAAGGTTTAGTGCTAAATCAGTTTCAGTTTCTGGTTATGTAAGATGTTCTGATTACTGAATTCCACTCACTTGTTACTAAAGGGATTGTAGGATGTTCTTGTCCTCATATACACATCCAAGAGTATCTAGAAAAGTCCTGGGATGCACCTGAATGTTCAAGTAGGGGCAAGGGAAGGTTAACTCCACTGAACACATGAAGGGGAGTGCTGTGATTTCACGATGGGCTGTCCTTGTTCAACATACTTCTTATACTTGAAATTTCAAAAATCCTGCTCCAATGTGAAGTGACAAATGACAGGTCAAGGAAATAACTTGTTTGTTCCTCTACTTTGTAAAGATTATGCACTTTCCATGGACTGTTTAAAATTTCTCAAATAATGAATTTAAGTTAAAGAGGGAAAAAAATCCATCTTTCCCATCTCTCGCTCAGTCTCCAACAGCTATCAAACATCAAATATTTTCTTCTTCCCTGGGCTGGAGGCCTAACAACTCCAGGAACTAAATATCAGATTTTCCACAGAGAATTGTGGGATCATTTATTCTTTGGGATGATTGTCAGATATTACTTGTTTTCCTCTACCTCCACCGTACCCCCTTAATCAGGTGAACCCACCTGCTGCGGCTACCTGTTTCAGCTCAGCTCAGCTCATCTGCTTCTACTGGGGTCCTGACCCTCATAAGTGCCCCTTTCACAGATGCTGGCTTGTCAGTGTTGCTACTTATTTCCACCCAGCCCTGTGCCATCCATACCTGGCATCCACTCTCAAGGTCTGATGCTGATTCTCTGATCTCTCTTGACCAAGCCATCAGATGCTTCTGACTCAGTTGCCCAGGATTTCTGTGTTAGAAAGGAACTGCCTGGGAACTGCTTCTTGATTTTTCTGGATCAGGCTTCTAGTCCCAACTCTGTTAAAATTCCGGAATAATCTTAGACAGTTGTTTTAACCTCTGCAAGCCTCAGTTTCTTCATCTATACAATTAGGATAAAAATAGTTGTATTGCTTAGGGATACTGTGAAGAAATCAATTAATAGATGTGAAAACACTTTTTAAAAGTTAGACAGTAAATATATGCATGGTAGTACATATGTATGCATTAGCACAATCTGGTTACCACTCTGGAGTTGGGATTTTTGATATTATTACCCTTATCTTTACCCTTCCCTGTCATTACTGCATCTCTTGGCTTTTTGCTTAGATCCTTGATCTTCAGGACCTGATATGCTGAATGTCAATATCCATCCGTTCACTGAGATAATCTTACCAGGCTCAATGTCTTCTTATCGCTTCATGCAAAGGTCATTTTCTCACTCTCTTTCAGTCCCAGGTGAAACACCTGAGCCTTCTCTCTTCAACTACTTTTCTTTCTGACCTAATGTTCTAATGAATACGGAGACCTGTGCCATTCCAGTTCAACCAACACTCTGCTCTTTTCTTCCTTCATAGCTGTCACACAGAGAAAACCCAAGACAGCAACACGTTCTGGAAGCCAGGTGAGGAGAGATTTTTAAGAGGGAGAGAGTGAAAAATTCTGTCAAATGTCAAATTCTTTTCAAGGAAGGTGAAGCCTGAGAATTGAGCATTGAATTTAGCAATGTGGAAGTTACTGGTGAGCTTGATAGGAGCAAATTGGGGGAAAAAATGAAACAAATTTCAATTAGAGTAGATTCAACAGAGAGCAGAAAGAACTAAATTAAAGGCAATGATAAACAGCTCTTTCAAAGAGCTGTGTTTTGTTTTGTTACTTTTTTTCTTAAGGTAAGGAAAAGAATGGGCAATAGCTGGAAAGACAATAGGATGATGAAAGGTTTTACCAGACAATACAGACAAAAAAGAGAGGATACATTGATGAGACAGGAGAGAAGAAAACTGCTGAAACAATGACTTAAGTAGGTTAAAGCAGATGGGATCCAGGGCCATACTGGAGGGGCTGGCCTTCAGAAATGCAGATGGCTCAACTACATCGCAGGAAGAGAGCTGGAACATGTATACACACATGCATCAGGGGAGGACATGTAGGGTGTCTTCTGATGGCTTCAGTTTTCTTAGTTATACAGGAAGCAAAGCCATCAGCTGGGAATGAGGATGGAGGAGGAGGTGTTGGAATCTGAGAAGAGAGAAGATAAGAAATAACCACGTAGGAGAGTAGAACAGTAAATTATCTAGGGATATACAGTACAATTGCTAGGCAGTATTAATCACTCTCATAATGTTAATGATCATTAATCTATATTGATGTCATTAGTGGATTTTACTCTAGATATGTTCATTTGTGTGAGTGTAGTCACAGTGTAGGCAGAATGTCCAATTTAACTAGGGTTTGGCTTTATCCAAGAGAGTTTGAGGAACAGGAGTAAGGTGGAGAAACTGGGGGCAAATTTAAGGGAGTGATTATAAGACAGACCATGAAGTGTAAGCAAGATAATGAGGAAGTGAGTGAGGTTGCAAGGAAAACCAACAGGATCAATAGACTGAAGATGGCAGGATGGATTTAGCCAAGTGACTAATTAAGGAAGAGAGCTCCAGGCAGATTGGAGATGTCTGTGAGGCTGGCCGACTATTGGAATTGGGGTTCAGGAAATGCGTTGAAAAAATAGCAGTTATCGACCAGAATAGTAAGCTGCTCATAATTGATATTATGGAGGGTTTGCAGTTATGGTAAAAGCACAAGAGTTAATCCATGGGAATCAGTGGCCAAGGTAAAGAGGAGAACGAGATCTCTAGAAGTGGGGAGGCCAAGGAACTGAGAGAACAGACATTGGAAATGATCATCTATAGGGATATTGAACTCACTAATAAGTAGAAGAGAATTAGAGGTAGACAGAATGAATCATTAGTTAATTATCTCCAAAGACTAACAAGGAGTAACCAGGAAGTGCTGGTGATAATGGCGGCATGAGGTTAGAGATGACCTCAGCAAACCCAGTCACTTCCAGAATGCATACAGATCTGGCTTAAAACGTTCTGGTCGGCCGGGCGCGGTGGCTCAAGCCTGTAATCCCAGCACTTTGGGAGGCCGAGACGGGTGGATCACGAGGTCAGGAGATCGAGACCATCCTGGCTAATACGGTGAAACCCTGTCTCTACTTAAAATCCAAAAAACTAGCCGGGCGACGAGGCGGGCGCCTGTAGTCCCAGCTACTCGGGAGGCTGAGGCAGGAGAATGGCGAAAACCCGGGAGGCGGAGCTTGCAGTGAGCTGAGATCCGGCCACTGCACTCCAGCCTGGGTGGCAGAGCAAGACTCCGTCTCAAAAAAAAAAAAAAAAAAAAAAAGTTCTGGTCAGGCCGGGTGCTGTGGCTCATGCCTGTAATCCCAGCACTTTGGGAGGCTCAGGCCAGCGGATTACGAGGTCAGGAGATTGAGACCATCCTGGCTAACATGGTGAAACCCCGTCTCTACTAAAAATACAAAAGAAATAGTCGGGCATGGTGGCGGGTGCCTGTAGTCCCAGCTACTCGGGAGGCTGAGGCAGGACAATGGCGTGAACCCAGGAGGCGGAGCTTGCAGTGAGCCGAGATCAAGCCACTGCACTCCAGCCTGGGCGACAGAGCGAGACTCCGACTAAAAAAAAAAACATGTTCTGGTCATTCCACACAAGCAAGTGGGTAATGAGTGACCATTGTTTCATGCTAGTGTTCTTATTCTTGCCATTATTCTTTTTCAGTTTTAATTGAGCTCGTGAATAATAGAGAAGAAAGAAAAAAGGAAAGAATGTGGAGTGATGATAATTCAGTTAGTTTAACCCAGCTCAGTAATTAATTTCAAAGTGTGATTTGGGAACTTCCGGGGTTCTCTAAGACCTTTTTTTCAGGTCATAACTATTCTCCTAATGAAACTAAGATGTCATTTGCTGTTTTGCTGTTTTTGTCTTGGGAGTGTACAGTGAAGTTTTCCAGAGGCTAGATAACATATGATAGCAAAATATGATAAAAACTGAGTACAGAGGCCGGGCGCGGTGGCTCAAGCCTGTAATCCCAGCACTTCGGGAGGCCGAGACGGGCGGATCACAAGGTCAGGAGATCGAGACCATCCTGGCTAACACGGTGAAACCCCGTCTCTACTAAAAAATACAAAAAACTAGCCAGGCGTGGTGGCGGGCGCCTGTAGTCCCAGCTACTCCCGAGGCTGAGGCAGGAGAATGGCGTGAACCCGGGAGGCGGAGCTTGCAGTGAGCTGAGATCGGGCCAGTGCACTCCAGCTTGGGTGACAGAGCGAGACTCTGTCTAAAAAACAAACAAACAAACAAACAAACAAACAAACAAAAACTGAGTACAGAAGCAAACATGAGACTCTACCTGTCTTCTATTAAGTCAGCAATTAGAGATTTCAAAAAATGAAAACCATGCCATTTTTCTTGTTATTTTTTCTGTTTTGGAAAACACAATCTTTTCATAAAATTATTATTTATGTTAACTTGTAATGGAACTATTCTTTTAACTTAAATGAATAAAATGAATATTTAGGACTTTCTGTTTAATTTTGGATATGTTAAATGTTAATAGATATAACCTGCATAGACAAAAGTCCTTTGGGGATAGCCTATTTTTAAGAGGGGCCTGGAGACCAGAGAGTTTAAGAAACTCTGATTTTTGTCACTTACTAGAAGGCGAAGACTGGGAAGGCTGAGAGGTTGGACGTATCTAGAGAAATGGAGGTGAACGGGTCCTGCATGAGCACTTCTAACCACTGTGACCTGCAACATGTTATAACATCAACTCCCTGAGGCTCTAGTAGGGGACATGCACAAGTCATAAAGTGTCTCTCCTAGCTATGGAAGTTCTCCTTACTTTGCATATCATTAGACATATTTAATGAATTAGTAATTGTTATGAAAAATTGAGCAATAAATCAATCTGTATAAGACAATGGTATATCTTTGAAATTTAAATAAAGCTCAATTGTTTTAAAGGTTTAGAAGTTTGCTTTTCTTTTTTGATTATGAAAGCAATACAAGTCACTGTATAAAATGTAGAAAATTCTGAAAAGCATTAAGTGAATAGGAGTTAGCTATAATTTTACCTCCCAGAGAGAATGAGTTAGCTTACTACCTGTTTTCTTCTGTCTCTCTTTTTTAAACAAATATGTTATCATGCTGTATATATCATTTGAAATCATTACGTTTAATGGAGCAAAATATCCCATTTGAATTATATAATAATAAACGTAGTCAATCTACCTAGAGTTAGTTAGATGTGAAAAGGTTTCCCTCCATTTTTTTCATGTATTATAATGTATGCTTGAATATGCTTCTCTCTATATCTCTATATGTTACTTTATTCTGCACAGGTACACACACACACACACACCAAAAACTATGTATATGCAGTTGTCTACATCACTGGTTCAAAGAATTCATTTTGCTGAAGGAAATAAATATTGCAAAGTTGGAACTTCCTTCCAAATTGACTTATATTTATTGTTATTGCTACTGTTAAATTTATTAGCAATTCCAGTACAAGTGCCATTGTAGATTTTTTTTTAAAAACTGATTAAATAAACCTAAATTTCATTTGGATAAATTAATGGATAAAAAACATTTTGAAAACGAAGACATAATTGAAGATGAATAGTGGTGACAGCAGGTTTTAGAAGGTATTGTAAAACAAAAATAATTAAAACAGCATGGTTATATAGTAAGGATTGACAGATAAAGGAAGGAAATTCCTAGGAAATATTGTCTAGCATATTTAAAAATTTAGTATATGATTAAAGGCAGTATCACAAATAAGTAGTGACACTAATGAATATTCAATAACTAGTGCGAAAATATCATTGACTCTGTGGAAAGCAATAAACAAAAACAAAAACGCAAATCCCGTTTAAGTGACTGAGATAATTAGAATGAAAGATGTATGGTGCCATCTAGTGGTTAAACATGTAATTGCATACATATTGTTCTATGTAGAGTCTAATGGCAGAAATTTAAACCTGATGGAGACTTGAAGGGAGGTAAATTATTCATTAATAAAAAGGTTTACATCTCACACTTCAGCACTAATTTAAGAAAATATTTTTAAATACTGACTGTTTCTGAGAATATTATAAACGGTAGCCTATATAGTGATCCTGCATGAACATACAAGAAATTGCAGTTCCAGACATTCACATAAACAAGCATGCCAACCTGTTAGACTTTTTTTAGTAACACAATGAAACAAAAGAACAATTTGAGTAAAAGTATGCTGACTGGAAATTCATACATAAGAGCAGAGCCTTCCAGCAGTTATAGTTTTGAATAAAGAACACCAGGGGAGCAACCTATCCTCTGGCCCATGGGGACTAATGGAGGGCCAGAGCTTGCCCTGGGCCAGTGGCCAGTGCGGTTGGGTAGTTCCTGGTGTCAGTGGAGACCGCACATCTCCCCTTTGGCCTCAGGCACAAGCTGTACACACGCAACCATCTCCACACTGGGTCTGTGCCTCCAGTCTTCCCAACCGTCAATCCATGGAGGCTGCTGCAAGGACACATGGCTCATCTATAAAGCAGCCCTGCCTTCCATCGCTGGGAACGTACTCTCCTTCCCATTCAGTGGCTGCAGCACCAGCTGCCCTGTTGGAATGCACAGAGCTTCCTGGCCCCAGCTCCTTGGTCCAGAGATGAGCTCCTAGACTAAAGCTGGGCCTGTAAGTCCTCTTCCTTGGAATTTTGAATTTGGAAACAAGAGAATTGGGCCAGTCTATCTATGGATTGTCAAGACTGGGAGCTTAAAACTCAGAAGCTTTGGGTGTCCATTAGTGTAAGCTGGAGAAACAGAAAGAGCAAGTGGAGAGGATGAAGCCCAAAGAAGCAGCAGCGGGTGATGAATGAGGCAGCACCACTGTGCTCCCCCTCCCTAGCTCTGTTGCTTCGCTCCTTTTGGATGCTCAGTTTCTCCTTGGATTCCTTGGATTCCCAGTATTCCTCAGATAAGCCTTTCCTTTTGCTGAAGCAAATGTAAATGTTTTTTTCTGTCCTCTACATTGAAAAGTGTGCTAATAAATCTTTTGAAAGGACAAATCTGATCTGTATCATTCAACAGCTGCTCATTACCTGCACATCAAGTGCAAGTTCTTTAGCATGGCCTTTGAGGCCTTGCATGACCTCTGAAGCCTCATCTCTGATTCGCCCTTGCTTTCTCCCTTCTCCCAGCCCCACTCTCTCCTCCCTGCCCGTTCTCCATGCTCCAGCCATACACCAATGCCTCTGACCTCCCATACTGCTGCATTCTACCAGCTTCTCACCACACTGTTCCCTCTCCATGAAATACTTTTCCACCACTCCTGCTCCCCAAGAAGCACTGATTCATCCTTCAGATCCCAGCTTAGGCATTATTTCCTCCCAAAGGTCCCCAAAAACGGGGTTGATTGCTCTTTATATGTTATCCCATAGCACCTTGTTCATGACTGTGTTATAGCTTTTATTGCTTGGCATCAAAATGGCCTGTGTATTTGGAGGAGACACTAAGCTCTGTGAGGGAGGGACAGTATTTGCCTCATTATTGAACCCTCCACCCCTGCCGCAATGTTCTGTACTTTACCTAGAATACAGTTTGCACCCAAATATTTGTTCAATAAACAAACAAATATATACAGAGAACCATGTCTGTTACCTAAGTGAGAACAACTGAGGCCCAAGTGTGCTGTAAACTTTTTTTCAGGAAAGTGTCCAATCAGCCTCATTTCTGCTTAGACTAGGGTCTGTAAATCTCTAATAACATTTTTGAGGGCTGCTGTCTCAGGCTTCACAACCAGACAAATGCTTTTAATGTATGCAACTTTCTCTTATGCAAAATCAGAGTGAAATGCACATGAATCGATATAAGGATTATCTGCATTTTGTGGACATGGGTGGTCCAGACACCCACAAGGAGATAAATAAATGTTTGAGGTGGGTCCTTCAATGATTTTTACAACGGATGCCAATTTGGCAAGCTTGACTGGGCCCTACCAGTGTGAGGAACCATGATTTTGGTATGATGTTGGGGAATTTGTGGCTTCCATCTGCTGGTTATCTCACAAAATGTAGAGCTGAGAAAAATCACATACTGATTAAATCATAGAATCCCACACTTGGAAGGGACTTCATGAGATGATCTGGGCCCGCCTCCTGAAGGTCAATGCATAAATCATCTTGTGCAGATGGCTGTTTATACTATTTTTAAAGCTCTTTAGGGATGGAGATTACACAGCTTCCCTTGGTAGTCTGATCTTCATGGTCAAGAACTTCCTTTTTTAAAAGCCCAGCTCCTCACTGCAGTTTGGCTCATTTCCTCTTTTTTTCAGCTCTCTGTGAACATGGAGAACACATGATCAATCTTTCCTGCTAATTACCTCTGGCCCACACCTGTACCCTTGCAATTAATTATTAGGATTTGTGCTATATTCTCCCTCCCAAGCTACACAGTTGCAATTCCTTAATTTTTTCAGAAGACTTATTTTTTCCTCCTCAATAACTTCTGTAATTTATACTTTTTCTCCTTAGAGTCTGTCCCATAGCTCATTATATAAAACTAGTAATAGCAGCTCTCCTCAAGTCCTAATCAGCTGTAAATAAACAGCAAAGCTTGCGTCTTATCTTACTCCAGTATCATATTTGCTGTTTAGATCACAGCACTTCCTTTTTGTTTGTGGTGTAGATTAGGTTCCACAATAAACCTCGAGCCTTTTACTGTCAAACTGCTACTTTCTACATGCCATATCTGCGTAATTTGCCTTTGTTTCCTTGATAGACTGAGTAATGCTTCCCCACCCCAAAGATGTCCGTGTCCTGGTCCCCAGGACTGTGAATATGTTACCTTGCCTGCCAAAAGGGACTTTGCAGATGTGAGTAAGGACCTTGAGATGGGGAGAGTGTCCGGAATTATTCAGGTGGGCCCAATGCAATCACAGGGGTCCTTATCAAGTGGAGGCCAGGAGGATCTGGGTAGGAGAGAAAAGATGGCGGCAGAGATGAGAGTGATGGGCTTTGAAGATGGAGGAAGGTGACACAAGCCAAGCAATGCAGCTGCAGGAGCTGGAAAAGGCAAGGAAATGGACTTTCCCCTGGAACTTCCATGGAGAAGCATGGCCCTGACTTGCCCACACCTTGATCGCGGCCCATTGAAACCTGTTTGGGTTTCTGATTTGGGAAGCTGTAAAGCAATACATTTGTGTTGTCTTAAGCAGCTAAGTTTGTGGTGATTTGTTACAACAGCAATAAGAAACATACAATTAACTAATGTAATGATCTGTGCTTGTCTTGAACTTCATGGTCTTACTCAACAGAGCATTTTTTGATTTATAGAGGTTTTCTTGATACTGTGTTCTCATCATCCAAAACCACATCAAAATGAGTGGGTATTTTCTAGATTATTGATAACCTTAACTTCTTATCAACTGTTTTAAAGTAATTTATGTACTAGAGGATTCCATTTATTGAACAGGTTCTATGTACCACGTATTTGAGCTTGGAATGTGCTATCTCACTTAAGCATGACAACAAAACCACAAGGCAGAGATTATTATCCGAGCCCCGTTCTTCCGGGGCGTGGAGCGGTGCAGCAGAGCAGCTAGTTGCTGACGGAGCTGACGGTCAAGCTCCAGCCTGCTTGATTTTAAAGTCTATCTTCTCTCTACCATGATGACCTGCCACTGTGCTGTGCTCACTTTCTCTAGTGGAATACAAAATTGTGAAGAATCTGAAGCATTGAATTTTCAAGGAAGATGTGTTACTATATGTAATTTTCTTGAGGAAAAAAAAACTGGTTTCCTAGTAACGCTATGTAATTATTCCAGATGTCAGATTGAAATGATTTCAAACACCAAAACCAAAATTATAATTGTTGAAAAGTGAGAGGGATCACTCAAAAACATTAGTGGGGAAAGCAAAAGCTCCCTCTGTCTTGACAGGAATCTATACTTTCCCTGGGGAAATATCATTTCTAAGGAGCAAAACTTCTGAATTAGTTTTCAGCAAAGTATGCTTTAAATTCTTCTGTCCTATGAAAGTTTCTGACATCGTGTTATTCTTCAGTTGAATTTTGTTGCCTACATAATTTGACATGTGAGACAAGGAGGGATGCTATTTTGCTTCCATGATCCTCTTCCTTTTCTCAGTTCTCTCTGTTTGGGAGCGAGGAGAGTGCAACTTTATTTTTAATACTAACCTTTTCCAACGACGCTTTCCATGTGGTCTGCTGAGGCTGGGAGCATATATACATTTGTTTTCAAGTCATCTCATTTTAAACTGACCAGCAAATATTTAATCAGCCAACAACCAACCCTTGGTTCTGCTAATTAGCCCTCTCCCTCTCCCTTTTTACTGACCAATTAGTACATTTTCTTAATATCATAGTAAACACGATGCAGATACAGCTTCAATTTCGGCCTCTCTTCCAACCACACTGCTGCACCTATGTCCCTGATACATAAATCTGACAGCTTCCCTCCCTCTTGTACCTCCTGGCAAATCTTAAAAGACCACAATGATCTATACTGTTATCTGCATCCCTTACTTCCTTGTCTCTTCTTACTGCACTGTAATTCACTCTGCCCCATCATTCCTTTGTGAGACCATGAAGCTTGTCTCACAAAAACTTGGGTTCTTGTGGGTGGCAGTGGGAGTAGATGTCAACTTGGTATCTTTTATGTGTCCCAAGCTAAACCTCCTGTTTCCCCTTCAGCCTCTAAAACCCACTCTTTGACCTGTTTTTACCTTTCAGTGAATGACACAATTTTGAAGTCAAGCCAGAAATCTAGGATGTAACCCTATACTGCTTTCTTTTATCCATGTCATCTTCATTACCTTAAAAGAAGTGATTCTAGATCAGGCACAGGGGCTTATACCTGTAATCCCAGCACTATGGGAGGCTGAGATAGGAGGATCGCTTGAGCCCAGGAGTTCAAGAACAGCCTGGGCAACATAGTGAGACCTTGTCTCTACATTAAATAGAAAAATTAGCTGGGCATGGTGGCGTGCACCCATATTCCCATCTACTTGGGAGACTGAGGTTGGGGATGGCTTGAGCCTGGGAGGTGGAGGCTGCAGTGAGCCAAGATTGTGCCATTGCACTCCAGCCTGGGCAACAGCAGAGCGAGACCCTGTCTCAAAAAAAAAATAATAATAATTTCACTTACCTCCTTCTGCTCACTCTTGGTTTTTTAATTCAACCCTTCATCTTTTAAAAAAATTAGTTTTGTGGGTACACTATAGGTTTGTATATTTATGGGGTACATGAGATATTTTGAAACACATTAGGATAAATGAGATATCTGTCACCTCAAGCATTTATCCTTTGAACTGCAAGCAATTCAATTATACTCTTTTAGCTATTTTTAAATGGGGAGTTAAATTATTTTTGACCATAGTAACTCTGTTTCACTCTCAATTACTAGGCCTTATTCATTCTTTCTGGTTTTTTTTCATACCCATTAACCCACTTCCCCTCTCTTTCCTCCACTGCCCTTCCCAGCCTCTAATAACTTTCCTTGTACTCTCTATCTCCATGAGTTCAGTTGTTTCAATTTTTAGCACACACAAATAAGTGAGAACATGTGAAGTTTGTCTTTCTGTGCCTGGTTTATTTCTCTTAACATAATGATCTCCAGTTCTATCCATATTGTTGCAAATGACAGGATCTCATTCATTTCTACAGCCGAATAGTACTCTGTGTACATGTACCACATTTCCTTTAGCCATTCATCTGTTGATGGACGCTTAGGTTGCTTCCAAATCTTGGCTATTGTGAACAATGATGCATTAAACATGGGAGTGCAGAATCTCTTTGATATACTCATTTCCTTTCTTTTGAGTATGTACCCATCAGTGGGATTGCTGGATCATATGGTAGCTCTATTTTTAGTTTTTTGAGGAACCTCCAAACTGTTCTCCATAGTGCTTGTACTAATTTACATTTCCACCACCAGTGTACAAGGGTCTCTTTTCTCTATATCCTCTCTAGCATTTGCTATTGCCTGTCTTTTGGATAAAAGCCATTTTAACTGGGGTGAAATGATATCTCTTTGTGGTTTTGATCTGCATTTCTCTGATGATCGGTGATGTTGGGCACCTTTTCATACACCTGTTTGCCATTTTCATGTCTTCTTTTGAGAAATGTCTATTCAGATCTTTTGCCTGTTTAAAAATCAGATTACTAGACTTTTTTACTAGATAATTGTTTGGGCTCCTCATATATTTTGGTTATTAATCCCTTGTCAGATGGGATTAATATTTACAAATATTTTCTCCTATTCTGTGGGTTATCTCTAAACTTTGTTGATTATTTCCTTTGCTGTGAAGAAGCTTTTTAACTTGATGTGATCTCATTTGTCCATTTTTGCTTTGGTTGCCTGTGCTTGTGGAGTATTACTCAGAAAATCATTGCCCAGACCAATGTTTTGAAGAGTTTCCCCAATGTTTTCTTTTAGTATTTTCATAGCTTCTGGTCTTAGATTTAAGTTCTTAATCCATTTTGATTTTGTTTTTGTATATGGTGGGATATAGAAATCTAGTTTCATTCTTTTGCATACAGATATACAGTTTTCCCAGCATCATTTATTGAAAAGACTGTCTTTTCCCAAATGTATGTTCTTGGCACCCTTGCTACAAATGAGTTCACTGTAGATGTTTGGATTTGTTTCTGGGTTCTCTATTCTGTTCCACTGGTTTATGTGTCTATTTTTAAGCCAATACTATGCTGTTTTGGTTACTACAGTTCTGTAGTATAATTTGAAGTCAGATAATACGATTTTTCTAGTTTTGCTCTTTTTACTTATTATAGCTTTGGCTATTCTGGGTCTTTTGCAGTTCCATATAAATTTTAGAATTTTTTCTATTTCTGTGAAGAATGTCTTTGGTATTTTGAGAGATTACATTGAATTTGTAGATTGGTTTGGGTAGTATGAAAATTTTAGCAATATTTATTCTTCCAATCCATAAACATGGAATATCTTTCCACTTTTGGTGTCCTCTTCAATAGTCTTTATCATTTTCAGCTAAATTACTGAAACACTCCCCAAACTGCTACTTTCCCTTAATTTTAAGTTTTTGTTGTTGTTGTTGTTGTTGTTGTTGTTATTGTTGTTGCTGTTGTTGTTTTTATGAAACCAATGGGAACTTCTTAGGTGGAGGTGACATAGATATATATGTTCAAAGCAAAAGGCACTTATGCTATTAAGATGGCCAAAGGAAGAATTTTATTACTACTATTATTATTATTTTGAGATGGAGTTTCACTCTTGTTGCCCAGGCTGGAGTGCAATGGTGTGCTCTTGGTTCACTGAAACCTCTGCCTCCAGGTTCAAGCAATTCTCCTGCCTCAGCCTTCTGAGTAGCTGGGATTACAGGTGCCCACCGCAATGCCCAGCTAATGTTTTGTGTTTTTAGTAGAGACAGGGTTTCGTCATGTTGGCCAGGCTGGTCTCGAACTTCCAACCTCAGGTGATCCACCCACCTTGGCCTCCCAAAATGCTGGGATTACAGGTGTGAGCCACTGCGTCCAGCCAAGAATTTTATTTTTAATGGTCAGAGAAATTGAAATGAGACTGAAGACATGGAAATGTAGGGGACAGCTTTGAAACATATGTGGACTAGGGGGCTCCTAAACACTCACCTTTCAGAATATTATGCTATAATTGAACACCGGTAGATAAAATGTAGTCTATGTGAGCATATATTATTCCATGAATGTTTGTGGTGGTGAGAAGAGCTGAGTTTTTAGAATTGTAACCGGAATCACCTGCTATGGCTTCAAAATAATGAGTTATTATTACTCAATATTATCATTATTTTGTCTTCATGGGTATTTTATTACTAACTTGGAACATGATAGCTTTTTTACTTTTTATTTTTATTTCATTTGTAATTTATTACGATACACTTATGACACTCAAAAATATATAAAGAACGATTAAGCCAGGCACGGTGCTCATGCCTGTAATCCCTGCACTTTGGGAGGCCAAAGCAGGCAGGTCACTTGAGGTCAGGAGTTCAAGACCAGCCTGGACAACATAGTGAAATCTCATCTCTGCCAAAAAATAGAAAAATTAGCTGGGCATGGTGGTGCATGCCTGTAGTCCCAGTTACCTGGGAGGCTGAGGTGGGAGAATCGCTTGAACCTTGGAGGTGGAGGTTGCAGTGAGCTGAGATCATGCCACTGTATTCCAGCCTGGGCATCAGAGTGACAGAGTGAGACCCTCTCTCAAAAAATTAAATAAATAAAGGTAAAAGAATGATTAAGTGAACACCCATTTACTCACCACCAACCTTAAAATATAAAATTCCAAATACGGTAATGATTGGAGCACCTGTGCCCAGTGCCCCCTTCTCCCCTGCACTCCCCCATTCTGAAATTTGACTTCTTTCTCCTTCTCATGTATATTTACTTTTAATGCCCCTATTTACAAGGGCTCTCACTTACCTAACGTAGGATCTCAGCTACTCTACCCAACCATTGAAAGCAGAAACTTAGGCTAATTCTTGTTTAATCACTTTTTTTTTTTAATCCTTGGGTGTGTTGGCACTGAGCTTACCTACTGAGGAGAGGCAGTTGTGCATATCTCTTCCCAAATCCACGTTCAGTTTGAGATCGCCATGGTGGGAGTAGTTACGTCATGGAAATTGACAAATACTATAAATCAGGGATCTTCCCTGACCCTCCCAGGAGAAAGGTCTTACCTGCACAGTACTGCCCACTGCTCGTCTTCCACATCCAATTAGTTCTGTTGGTTATCTCCCGATTGTATTTCGGTTCTGCCCATTGATCTCAAATCTATTGCTACATCCTTGGCCAAACCATTATTAGCTTTTCTTTTTTGTTTTCTTAAATTAAGAAGTTTCAAATACAGACAAAAATAGAGAGGATAGCATGATAAACTCCTGTACATCCATTACCCAACTTCAGTAATTACCAACATTTTGCCAGTATTGTTTTATTTATTCCCCACTCCCTGCTTTTTTTTTTGTTACTAGAGGGAAAGGAGCTGGAGTAATTGAAAAAAGTTTCTATATTATTTCGCTCAAATTCTTAATATTCATCCCTAAATTAAGTCTATATCAGGACATTATTACTCATTAAGAAATTAATGATTATTCCATAATATTATTTAACACCCAAATTATTTTCAAATTTCCCAAATTTTAACACAGTGCCTTTCTACACCCTTTGTTTACTATATTTTTACCGTCTCTTGTTTCTGTAACAGATTCTTTCCTTTTTTCTTCTTTTTTTACAATTATTTGATAAACTCAATAATTTGTCCTATAGAGTATTACACATTTTGCATTTAGTTCACAGCTTCCTTGATATTCTTTATTAACTGATATTTAGATTAAGAGTTTCCATTAGATTCAAGTTCAAGTCTTTAGGCAGCACTAGCTCAGGGTGGTGTGTTCTATCACATCACATCATAATTAGTAGGTTCACATATTGCTAGCTTGATCCATGCACTACCCAGTTCCACATCAGTTTTTCACCTAATAGTTTTAGTATCTTCTCATGATTCAGTATTTTTTTTTTTTGAGATTGCAAAATGGTATTTATGGTATTTTGCTAATTCTATAATTTTATTTTCTATGTTGTAGCTGCATTTCTATACAAAATCTTTCTCTTGCCAACTTTTAGTTACTCTGAATAATAACTGGTGCAGAAAAAGTATAACAAATTCCTCTCTCTTTTCCTATATCTATAATTTTTTAGAGTAATGAGTTGGTATCTCAGCAATCATCAATGGTAATAAATAGTTTTTAAAGACCAGTCACGGTGGCTCACACCTGTAATCCCAGCATGTTGGGAGGCCCAGGCGGGTGGATCACCTGAGCACAGGAGTTCGAGTCCAGCCTGACCAATGTGGCGAAACTCCGTCTCCATTAAAAATACAAATATTAGCTGGGGGTGGTGGCGGGTGCCTGTAAACCCAGCTACTCAGGAGGCTGAGGCAGGAGAATCACTTGAACTTGGGAGGTGATGGCTGCAGTGAGCCAAGATTGCGCCATTGCACTCGAGCCTGGGCGACAAGAGTGAAACGTCATCTCAATAAATAAATAAATAAATAAATAAATACAAATATAAAA